>NC_038246.2:1254525-1380851 GCF_000004515.6 Glycine max | reverse complement strand
ATTTAAAATGTCAGAGAATAAATAAAGTTGATAGGGTCAAATAAAGTATTAGGAACATTATTATACAATAGCACTTTTCATATAATAGTGTATAGCATAGACGTTAAGTAGCCGTTGCTCGTTGGAACTAGTTTCTGCATTTGACCTCGCATCCCATTTTCGTTACCAAATTCACCTTCGTTCATAAGCAAATTGTCTTTTCCTTAAGACCATTTCCCACGCTCAGTTGACCATAGCCGTTGTCTAACCCATCGATGATAATGTATGCTTCATTTTTTTTATGGTTGACTTCAATAATTCATACTGATCCACATAAGATTAACTGCAATTGACTATATGGGTTTGTAACTAAGTACCCGAGATATATATGTCAGTAACACTTTCTACTTTCTAGTCTCTTCACTGTATTTTACTATTCTAATCCAATTCAAGGATTAGTGACATTATTCTACGATTGATGTATATGAAAAAAAAAAAAAAGCATAGCGTAAACGTTAAATTAAATTGGTGGTTTTTTTTCTTAGGTTAAATTATACAAAAATTAAAAAAGAATTAAAATGTAAATTATAAAGACTAAAAAAAACACTTTTAAATTACAAAAGATTAAAAAAGAATTAAAATCTAAATTATACAGACTAAAAGGCTATTTTTAAACTATAAAACTAAAAAGATAAGAATTATGAAATTATAAGAATTAAATGAATAATTTAATTTTTTTTTTACTGGTTTCTGGATTGACTTTTCAACCCAAGTAAACGTCCTTTTTCGAAACGTAATTTACCTGCTCATTACATGCTGCGCTTTTCTGTTTTACTAGTGTCTTATGTTGGTTGGATTTAATTGATGCAAATTGCAATTTTATATGCAACGAAGGGCCATATGTAGGTAGGGAGCCACAATCATTGGGCGGTTTATTTAGTCAGTAATATATATATATATATATATATATATATATATATATATATATATAAATTACTAGTAAGACTTAACATAATTGATTGATAACTTAATAAATGATCGTATTTCTTAATCATGCTCATAAGAGTTTAATTCTTTGATATTGCTTATGGAAAAAATCACACCTTCTACCTTGATTTCTTTCTAATTTTTGGGTATTAAAAAAACTAAATTACCTTTTTTGTTGCATATTGCGTATCAATGACACCTTCAACCAATAATTTAAAATTAACTACTTTTCAGAAATAAAAAATTACTTAACCTTTTAATAAAACTTTATTCATAACACACGATGAAAAATTAATTTTTAATTAGTATGCTTCAAAGAGCAACATACCAAACAACAACAAAAAAATCTTATCTCAGCAGTTACATAAATATCATGTTATTCAGCTGGATTAAACGGCATATATATATATATATTATTTATCATGAGATTTTTCTTAACAACTTTCTGTAATAACTTTTTTCTCCTCTTCTTCTATTTTCATAAAATTAAAAATTACATAATTTACTCTTTTATTACTAATATTTCAAAGACCAATATTGTATGTAACTTTGTTGGTAAACCTATTCTACCTTCGGCCCATACGCAATGGGCATTCCTATTTTCTAATGGGCTCATCGTACAGCCGAAACATTAATTATCCATAAATACAGTTTATTTTTGTTAGCTCTACTTTTTTTATTCCTTATAAAATTTACGTAAGTCTCACGCGAGACACGAATCATTTAAAGAATTTTGTATAAATTTTTAATAGTAAAAATTATATATTACCAGTATTTTTCTTATTTGCCAGCAGCAAGTAATAATTAACTGATACATGTCAATTGTTATTTTGCACCTCAAGGAGTAGAGATCTTCATGACAAAATTCCTTGTGAGGCGAAGATTATATCATCAATATTAGTTGTTCAATATGATATTAAGGTATGCTTGTTCGAATTTTCGATTAAGGATTTGCATAATTTTTTTTATGTCGCCATAGCGATGGCTTTGTGACTGGCTGACATCATGCTTGTTTTTATTGTTATTAATATATATGTGTCTCCGTTTGTGTTTAAAATGTGACCTCAATCACATACAAATATCCATGCTCCTTTTGTTATGAAATGAAACATGTTTTGATGACCTATATCTATATCCATCCATATGATAATCACTAATTAGCCACCCCGGCTGACTGTGATTTCCTTCACATATGAAGATAAGAAGTTAGTATTAGACCACATACGAAAAATAAGAAAGGGTCTTAAAATAATAACAGTTTTGTACTAGAGTAGGTTGTAAGTTATAAACAAACGTTTGCATACCAAGTGAAAGTGGATAATTAACAGAGATCAGAGAAGGGAAATTATCTAAATTCAAGAATCTTATTTGAAATATTAATTTATATCGTTGAAAAAACAATTCTGATGACCTGGTTAATTTCCCCCCCTATATGTGTGACTTTGCTTCTTCTTTTTTAATCATGGTAAAAAAAAGAGTCACCGCTAACACTATGACTTTAGTATAATATGATGTTGGATTATCTATTGTTTTAGAGCACTCTCAATGTAGAGAAATAAATATTGACTTGTATTCCACATAAATTTTAAATGATGATTATATTTATTTTTTGTGTTTTATTGGGAACAAATCGTTTTGTGATTGTGAATGTATATTTGATTGGCATTAGTTCCTCACAATGTCACGAATTAAGGATCGAATACTTACTGGAATAGGTGTTTAGTTATATAAGCAGTGTTTAATAATGTTTCCAACAAATTGTCTGAGAAGGGGGATATATGTAAATAAAAAAAGGGTAAGTTGGTCTTTAAGTGGAGGATATATGTTCCAGAAGATGGTTACGAAAAGTGTAATGCTTAAAAGAGAGAGAAAAAAACTTTATGAAGAATGCATGGAGATGTTATGTCCTAGAGTTTTCCTAACAAGTGCCCGTGAGATGGGACATTAATTAAATTATAAGCGGCTGGCTGTGTACGTCTTATCGTCATGTGGTTAGAGATAACTTTAATATATTTAAATGGAAGAGGAAAATCACATGTTTCCTTGCCATTATAAGTAAAAAGTGACAAGGAAATAAAAAGATACAAAGACTAAAAGTGGATACTCCACAATCCACATTACTTCTTCAAAAGGAGTATATAAACTGCATGTTGTTCTCATATTCAGGAAAATGACTTGTGCTGTGGCTGGGATTCATTGGGTTAGGATTGAGGGCTTTTAGTTACACTTTTTTTTTATATATAAAAAAAACAATATAAGAGTAGACTTGGGTGCTGGGGCTAAATAATACTGGTCATCTATTTATTTTTTTGTGTTATTAACATATAAGAGCATTGATTAATGAATCAAAAGACCAAAAATTTTGTTAAAAATCATATGAAAATATATTTAAAAAAATAAAGAAAATCACATTTTTATGCATCTCAACAATTTTTTTTTTTACTTTTTTAACATTTTCTCTAAGGTATAAAGTAAATTATTTTTTAAAGTAATTTGTCTTTTTTTTTAACTTGGGGGCTGGGGCTAATTAACATTTGTCTTTTTTTAAAGTAAATTATTTTTTTAAGCAAGAGCGAGATGAATGTATAAAAAAGAAGAAGTTACATATACTTATTAAATATATTTTTTTTCAATTCTACCTTAGAACTATAATTTTTTTCCTTCTTCTTCCGTCAACACGAAGTGCGAAAATCAAATTGGATTTTGTATTTGTCCGAATATACAGTTATAATTCTTCCTTGCTATGTTGAGTCGTGCGTCCGTATTCGTGTTTGGTACCTTCTTCTCCAAGCACATTGAGAGAAAATACTTATAAAAATATTTTCACACTCAAATCACATATGACTCAATATAGTAAATTAAAAATAAAAATAATAATAAACATTTAAATTTTACCTTGAATATCTCATCAATTATATACTATTTTAATGAGTCTCAAATTCATAGGTCTTGTAATATAATGATATTGAAAATATCATTATTTTGGTAAGATAATATTAAAGTAATATTATCTTTATTATTATTATTATTATTATTAGAACGCGGGGGTACAGATTTGAAGCTCATAGCCACGCAAATGAGAAAATTAAAACATAGGGAGGGCATCACCTCCTCATCTTTGTAACGTGTTAATTATTTTTTAAAATGTTAATATTTATTTTTCATTTCGATTTTTATTTTCCCATAATATTTTATCATTATTTGTTAAGAAAGATATTAATATTTCTAGAAACCAATGGTGCTAAATTATGTAAAACTCATCCACCAAATATTTATTATGCGTGCAAGGCGAGATAAACAGATTATCGTAATGAATAGTGAGAGCTAAATTACAATGGACTGCTCTTTTTAATAATACCAAGTATTATTAAAAGGCACACGATTCTTTAATTAGTCGAGTTAATAAAATTCTTTAATATCACAAAATCAGATGATATCTTCCATTATAATACTTGCACTTATCGAATGGCATAATATATTCCACGAATCCGATTGACATTGTGTCATATTAATATCGATTAAATCTGTGACAAGACTAAAAATGATAAGACAACGAATTAAAAAATCCATACAAGTTTGTCTGAAAATTGATTCCATTTTTTGGTGGTTTAAAAGAATAATGATCAGCTGGAAAGTGTTGAATTTTAACTTTTTAACAGAATAATATGTTGTGTAATACATAAAACAAACTAGCAATTCTGTATAAATTATATTATATGTATATATATATATATATATATATATATATATATATATTTACATATAGTATTTATTTATATAGTTTTAGTTATATTAAATCAATATTTTTTATAAATTGAAGTTATAAAATTGGTTGAGTAATAAAAGAAAAAGGGAGAGAAAGAGAAATGATGCCAGTTTGATTCTTTCACTAACAACTGATAATTAATATTTGTTGATAAAAAATCGGTAAAAAAATAAAATACTAGCAGCATAGAATGTTGCTACTAACATCTCAGCTAGATCATCAGATTTTCAGGTTTAATATTGAGATGTAAAATACTTTTTTTCTAGGTAAATTTTGAAAGACGACAAACAAATCATGTGCATTATATAGCTTATATCTAAAGCTTCAAAATTATATGCAAAGTTATGTTTTTTTTTTATATGTTCGTGATTGTATTTCCTCTTTCACTTAGTATATATTAAGAAAGAGAATAAAAAATGACAAAAATATAATTTTAATCTTTTTATATTTATCAATTTATAATTTTGATTTCTTATTTTAAAATTGAAACATATAATTTCTCTATTTTATAAAATTAATGAGTCGACCGTTAAAATTTAAAGTTGAATGATATAATTTGTTTTTATATCAATCGAAATGTATCTTTTTTTTTCATAAAAAAATCAAAACCTCCCATCTAAATACATTCCATCCTCCACTGCGACCCTGCATCGACAAACATAGTAGTTAATCCTTTGCATATCAATTTTCATGAAGTCTGCATAATTATCAAAGTTGCATGTTCAACTTGTAACCAAGTCTGATATCTGAGAACCCTTTCCAATTCGTACCCAAATTTTGAAGTTTATAATCCCTTCAAACAAATCATTGATAGCATAACCTAATCATGAAAAGAGTATCATTTTTTATTTTTTTTTTTATCTTACAAGACAACCATTGTCACAGCTTCAACTTAATAAGATCCATCACGTTTTCATCCTCCAAAGTAGCACCATTAAATAAGACGACATTCCTCTGCATCCACATAAACCAAATAATTGCAGCCCTAACAACTCTCAAGCCTACCTGTATGTGTTTCCCTTCCAATCCTCCGGTGCCGGTGACGTTGACGGCGACGACGCAGAGATAGCGTCACGGAGGATTTGTCCGAATCGGATGAAACGGAATCGTTTCGCGATGTGAAGAGGAGGAGAAAAGTTTAATCACAGTTAAATGCGCAGACACAAACACATACTCCACCCTGTCGACCTGGTTACCATGGCTGAGAGTTTGGTGAAGTTAAAGGTATAATGACAGTTAAATCTTTTTTAATTTTAATTTTTAATAGTGAACGTTAACTTTGATGGGTCAATTCTTGATTTAGATGAAAAATTCCTGATTTTATAAAATAAATAAAATTAAACATCTTAATTTTAAAATAAGAGGATCAAAATTATATATGGATATTGATACCAATAAAAATATGAAAATTAAAATTACATTTTAATTAAAAAAACAAAGAATGCTGCTACTATCAACACATCAAAGTTAACAAATTTTGGTTGCTTTCCTTTCCTTAGCTTTTAAGTTTAAGTACTTTGCTATGGAAGAGACAAGAAGTAAAAGGTACTTGTAGGTGTGGTATTAAGTATTTGACATTGTGTTTTATATAATTGTTTGTTATAAGGACAGTCATAAGTGTTAAGATAACAAAATAAACTTAGAAGCTTTTAAAATCAAAGTTATATTGGTCAGGTATCGATATGACTTGTGATCTATACTGTATTAAATCTCGATTAGGTAAGATATTTTATTAAATAAATGAGGTCATTTTAAAAAAAACTATTTAATTAAAAAGGAAATATTTAAAAGTTAAAATTATTAAAAAAAGACTTTTAAACTTAATAAGTTTATAAATTGTTTTACAATGGCAACGAAGATTCAACTTAATTCTTTATACATTTACCTCAACTCTCACCACAGCCAATAGGTTAACTCTAGTGTTTAATAAGTTTATCTATTTAAGGAAAAATAAATAATAATTTTTTTATTAATATTGTTATTATATCAATATTTTTAGGGTTTTATGTTTTTAAATATATATTTATTTATCTTTTAAATATTGAGCATGCCCATTTACATAAAAAAAAAAACAAACTTATAAACTTATTGAAACTAATGTCCTATTTTAAGTTTTTATTGCAAACTCGGATTTAAAATAAGTTATCAATATCGTATCAAACCTTAAAAAAAAACTTATATCTTATAAACAAGCTAATAACTTTGAGTAACAGTTTAATTTTTATAATTTCTAGTTTGCTTTACATAATTTTTCTCATTATTCATGAATTAGTCAATTAACCTATTCAGATCGAGTCTATCTAATTTTTTTAATATAAAATAGATATCTAAATAAGTTAATAGATCAAGTGAAGCTTTAAATTATTAAGAAAAAGTTAGGTTAGACTAAAAAATAAACTGTAACATATGACAAGCCAAACTTGTTCAATGAATATTGTTTTAAATGGGTTAGATCATATAAAACCTTGTTTGGACCATATATATCTTGTTTCCTCTCCTAATTAAGAGTTTTATTGCATTCCAGTTGCAACCATTTAAAAAAAGTTGAATTGTAACATAAACATAATAATATTAAAAACATATTATTTAAAATAACTTTTTCAATATATATTTATATAATATTTAAAAATAATTGAAATATATATTAAAAAGTTATAAATTATAAACTTAAACTTGACGCATGTACAGGACATGGGTTATGACACTAGTTTAATTAAAAAATGAATGGAATGATCGCTAATGGCAACACAATGACAATTTTTTTTTGTCTTTTTTAGAATGTGGTTCATACTAGAATTAGATAAACAGAACTAGCATGGTTTGAGTTCGTTAATAATGTGCATACTTTTGAGTTAATTAGATGATTCATATTGATGCATTTTAAAATAAAGTGTTACGAAGGGTCTCTTTTTTTATTTAAAGGTTACAATGGGTCTCTACTTAGCCCCTAATCGCATTTCCAGAGATTAACCTACATGTACCTACTTGCATTTTTCCAAAATTAAGTTAAACATGCATTAAAAACCTTTTTTTTTTTTGACAGAACATGCATTAAAAACTTACGCATACTTATTCCCAAGCTTGCCAATAAAAAAAAAAAACTCATTCCCAAGCTATTCTCTTTTTCCAGAGATTCCCAAGCTATATAGCGTAATATAATTTTTGCCTTCCTCTAAAAAAACAAAAAAACATAACTTTGCCTTTTTATTTCACCTGAGTATAAATCTGATAAGTTAGATACGCAGATAAAATTACTCATACACTCACATAAAACAGCTTTTTTTTTAAAAAAAAAAATAACTAATCCAAGACCATCATATCTTTTAATCTTCTATGGTGGAGTAGTTTAAAATACAATTATTTTATTATCACCATTTTCTAGTGATTAAGAAACAATTAAAATTGAAGGTAAGTGAGCTTGTGGCCCATGCTTAATTTAAACCAACAATTTTTTTTTCATAAAGAAACATATTATGAAACTATCCATATACGTATATTTTTACGTATCAGTTAGTATAACCTTCTTGATTCCTATTTTGGGTTGACTTGCTTGCTAGAACTTCAATTTCCAGCGCATAACATGGAATACGCATTATATATCCAAGTCATTTATTAACAAGATAAACCTCGGAATCAATAGTGCCGCGTTTGCCAGCATAATAATACAATTTCGTGTTTCCCTATATTCCGGAGATGTTGGCATGTAGTTTAGGAATTGGGGCGATGAGAAAAGAAGAATCTATCGAGTTGATAGAATGACATTAAAAAGTAAATAAACCCCATCAGAAAATAGTACATATATGGAATGACAGTAAGAGATTAACTTTAAGAAGGTGATGAAGGCATTGGGAGGACAAGTATTGAACAATTGATGAGAAAAAAGAAGGTGCTTTGACGGTTTAACCCTTACCGTTGGCGCTACGGTCACCGGATTTGTGCTGCGGCGGCGTCGGGAGACACTAACGGGCCATGCGCCATGAGGAGGGACTTGTAGATCTGGATGATGGTCTTCTCGTCGTACTCCTTGGGTGGGGCCAGCCCGAAGCCAGTTCCTAAGGAGGTGCCCACACCTGAGAGGGCCCCACCGAAGCCCGAAGCTGAGGCGGCGTTCACCGTCATGACCCGCGAGTTGGCCAGGCCCAGCATCATCCTCACGTACGCGTCCCGAACCCACAGCAACATTTTCTTGGGCGACGGGATTTTCCTGATTCGGATCTTGGGTGCGAGTCTGATCCTCCACCTCCAGAACCTACCCTTCCCGGTTCGGGTGCTCCCAAGCTCCACCCGGTTCCGCCTTCTCCGACCCGACCCGTTTAGCTTCTTGTAGCCCTTCCTCCTCCAATAGTCTTTCACACCCCTGCACACGCTGGCGGTGATGCCTTCCATCTCCTCCTTCTTTAACACTGCTTCTTCTTCTTCTTCTTCTTTTTGTTTTTTTCTCTTACGAAGAAAGACAGAGAACTGCAATGGGGGTGGGTGAGTAAGAAGACTTAAGTTAGGTGCATGCAGACGAAATAACACGTGGCATGGGCATGGAAAGCACCCTCTGGGTGCACTCCTAATCTTATGCTTCCTTAATTTAATAATTTCCTAGTATATTAATATTGTCATAAAAATATGTCTATGTATGCATAGAAGAAGGTGAGGCAGAAGTGGTAGTGGTACATTAAATACGACAGCCACTCTGGTAGCTGAGTTTATCACCAACGTCCCTTTCCCCTAATTAATATACTTCACGTCGCACGTGCCAAGGTTTCCAATGCTATGCTACTCATTTTTCCCATACACTGTAGTTTTTTCTATTTTTGGATTTCTTTCCCACCCTAATATATTTCATGGTATAGATTATCCATTGGTATGCTGCTATGGTGCCAATAAATATATATTTGTGAAGTTGATAAAAAACATACTCATTTAAGAATGTGAATTTGATTCTATAAAAAATATTTTTTTGAATTTCGAGATCCATCGTGTCACTTATGAAATATCGTGGATCCATCATTAAACTCATCCAAATTTTCGTAAAGAGTAAAAAAAGTACGTATACGTTATGGTGTTCAAATGTCATTTTGAATCTTAATTAATTGAAAGTGAAACTGAATAGATCACTTGAAGAATTTAGTTTTTTTTAGTTAAAAATATTTGAATTAAAAAATTCAATACTTTATTTAAGAGAAATTAAACACTTTATTTCGTGGGTTTTCTGTTTTTTTTAATCACCGTTATAATATTCCGAAGGTTTTTTTTTTTAGAGAGAATATCATATTGCAAAGCTTAAATTACAGGTAACTTGTAAATATGCAGGCTTTGTTTGTGAATTGAGTTATTGACGGCATGCCTGAAGAGTCAAGAGGCGTGGTTCGGACCCATTACTCATAATAAAACTCACAAGACTAGAGGTTGAAGAGGGTATTTTTTATTATTATTATTCATTGGAGAGAGTGTTATTTGAATATTTGGAGCTTATTTTATAGTCATTGATATTTGGGATTGATTTTGAGTCTAGAAAAAAAAATATTGATTTTGTGTAATTAAAAATGAAGAAATTTAATTACTTAAGATCAGATTTAAAGACCGACATTAATAAAAGAAAATTTAATTGGTCGGAAAACATAAATATAATTTTTTTTATAATATTTAGATAGAAAAATTTATATAAACTATCCAAATTCTCTCTCATTAGATCGACCAATTGGTTACATGTATATTGTAATAATGGATACTAACATATTACATATTGTTCTCAATCTCAAGCTCCTGGATATAGCTAGCCTTCTCCTACAAGAAAAAAGAAAGTATGCTTTTCTTTGGTTACGAAAGAACAGTGTGATTCTAGAATGGACCACGGGGGCGAGGTGGGTAGTACTAAAGTTTAATAATTTGACTTCCGAACATCAAAAGAGTAATAATTAAGAGATAATTGTCGCCTGCAATACTGATAACGACATAAACTAATTATTTAAGAAGTTTAATTTATCAGGAAAAGGCATATGAATAATCTTTTTATTTTGTATTTTTTTAATATATTTCTTATAAATATCATTTATCTTTGAAGTATAAAATGATAATATACAAATTTATTTATTTTATGCTGAGCTAATTAGCTTTAACTTTTTATTTATTTAAAGTAATTGAAGGAACACGAATCAAACTCTAAGCCATTTAATCACATATTCATTAACATAAAAAAGAATATGATGTAAAACGTGGCAGTTGGTATTATGAGATAATGGAAACAACACAAACCGAAAGGATTTGAACTTTTATGTTGTTTTTATTATCGGACGATAATGTTGTTGCTTGCATCTTTTTTCATTGATTGTGTTGAAGCGCAGGGATTGGTTATTTTCAGGTAGCTTAACATCAATCCCATCAATAATGCCAGTTCTGTTCACCACGTTAGGTATTAATTAAATTATATTAGTACGTCTATAAACAGATTAACGTCAACGACTAAGTGAAGTCTAAAGTGTCATAGCTGAAGTGAAGAATTAGCGACGTTGGAGTGGGGCTCAAGTAAGTGAAGAACGAAAATGACATCTACATATCTAATTATGGTTTAATTTCTATATCTGCCTGAATTTTACTGTTTTAATATTATATGTAAAATCATAAGTTTTAGTTTCCCATAGAAGAGTAAATTTAATATGTTTTGGTTCTTGACGTTAACATGTTACACGGTGTTGCTATTAAGATCGCTTAATTTAAAATTTGTGGTAGTGTTATAATAATAGCTTTTTTAAGGCACTTATAATAATAGCTAAAGTTAACAAAGTTGGTGACAACTGACTTTATAAACCAAAACTTAAGTAAATTTTGCTTATGTTAGAATGATTCTTATTTTATGTCTAAGAGAATATTAAGTGTGACAGTAAAGTATGAAGAAGATTTTGTTAAAAAAAATAAAATTATTCTTATATTCTTTTAAAAAAAGAAATTAATCTTATAATTTTTAGCTGTAGAGATATTTTGTTTTCAGAAAAAGAATAATAATAGCTTTTTGTTGTTTCTTTTGTTATTTTATTGATAAAAAATATAATAAATTTGTTTTCTGGTCATAGAATTTAAGGCTCTCAAGATAACAAGAAGTTACTTGAGGAAGAATTTAGGTAGAACAATAGTAGTAAACATCTGCATAGTGTATGAAGCATATGTTAGTAACAAAATCTTCAACTCTTGACTACTCTAACAAGTAATCCGCCTCCAAGAACTTAAAAAGTTAGATACTAATGTAATAGGCAAGTTATGTGTAGCAAATGAAAAAAACACAGGATAATAAATTTCACAAAGCTTTAACATTTAAATTACCTAAGGAAGAAACTGATCATAAATAGGAAAAGAAAATGCACATACAAATTTACTATGTTATGACATGTCTGCTGATCCAAAATAGCTAAAGACAATTCAAAATTGATTAGCTAGCAAACTAAGATCATTGCGACCAATTGCAAGAACATTTTTCAGTGTTAAAACTAAAATGAACGCAGAAACTACCACATTGCGATCGTCAACTGTGATCATTTGATCATAACAATAATTCACTTCAAGCCAACAGGACTAAAAAAAAAACATGTAACATACATACGACACAACACAAATGCCATATCGTATATAAATAAATGTGTTTGATTAATTAATCCATAAAGGGGCACCACAACACAAGTGGTTTGTTTCATTTCCTAGCATTCCTGTTGGGCCTGGAAGGTTTGGGTGTCAATTTGGGCTTCTTCTTGTTCAAGGCCTCAGGGGTCTTCACCTGACTCGAACGCTTCACTTTCCCTCCTCACGAGGCATCCACCGCCGCCGCCGCGTCCTTCTTGGTCGGTGCTTTCTTCTTGAGAGCTTCGTGTGTCTTCACTTGACTCAATCTTTTAGCCTTCTCACCCACCTTCTGTTTGGGCTCGGTTTCGGTACTCTTCTGGGTCTGTTTATCCGTGGCGGAAGAAAGCTTGTAGAAGTTTTTGACCTTGTAAAGCTTCTCCGATTTGACGAGTTTCTTCAACTGAACGGAGAGAAGTTTCCGGAAATTGGGAGGGAGCACTTTGGTGTGCTTGTCCTCGATGAACTTGGCTATTGCTGGCTGGCTCGACCCCTTGCATTCTTTCAACGACGATATTGCATCGGCTATCACAAAAAACAAAGGACGAGGGAGATTTGTTCTTCGCATTTTCTTTTGACATTTTTTCTTCAGAATTTCGGAAGGATAGACAGAAACAGAAGAACAAATCAACAAAATATCTTAGTTTTACAAAGGAAACTGCAACTGCTAGTTGTCAGTGCCACGAAATAAGACTTCATTTTAATTTAGCTCCAATAGGAGTATTACTTAGTTTGAATTTCAATTTTGGCGGCTTACCATTGCTGGTAAAATCAAACGGCGTTCAAGTGGGTCGTAGCAGAACTTACCATGTTCTCCACTCTTTCCGATTTTTCTGGAACTTGCAACTTTTTCACTTCACCTGATCGTGGAATAAAAACAAAGTTCTCTCTTTTTTCCTCTTCCTTTTGTTTTTAAAACAAGAAGAAAGAAAATTATGAAAAGATAATAAGTGATGTAATAAGAAAATAAAATAACTTTATAAACGTTTGGTGTCACAATAAGGTTAATGATTCTTAAAAAAAGATTAATTATTTCTTTTAACCTATTTTTTATTTCCTAAAAAAGTTTGCTGATGATATTTTTTGTTGTTGGTGGTGCTGGATATTTGTTATTATTCTCTCTTTTTCAAATCTTTACTACAAATTAGGAGATATTTAATTTATACATATTAAATTAAAATATTCTTATTTAACATTTACAAATTTCTATGAATATGAATTTTTAATGCGGATTGATGAGATGGTCTTCATTTTCCAATGCAAGTTTCACTAAAAATAGTATTCCACTAAAATCAGAGTTATTATTAATATTCTACTATAAGTATATTGTAAAAATCAAAGTTATTAATGGTACTTCACTACAAAAAAAGTCAAATCATTGGAAAAAAAAGTACAGTACATCTGTACATGATTACATATTCAAATTTTAAAACAGTTGAAGTTTGAAAAAAAAAATACTAAGTTACAATGTATGCGGTAGAGATGAAAAAATAGCGAGAAAAAATACCTAAATGATAAAAGAAAAGAAAAGCAGAGAAATAAATAAGAAATACAGGAAACATATTGATTAATTGATTTAAGTGGAATAAAAAAGAGAATATAAATACTGAAAAGAAAAATATAAATAAGAATACAAAATTAAAAATAATTCATTTTTTAAAATTATGCATGTTTAGTTGCACTGTTAGTCCTTCATATATCGTAATTGTATAATTTTAATCTTTTAGGTTTCAATTGTGCCTATTAGAATCTTTAGGCATCATAAATTTGGAATTTTAGTTTTTTTTTTATTTTAATTGTGCTAATTGGGTCCCCTAAATACTTGAAAGATTGAGATTACATAATTATGATACCTAAGAGACTACAAATTATACAATTGCAATACTTGATAGACCCAATTAGCACAATTGAAATCATAAGGACCAAAATCACACATTTATGATACCCAAATGAGCCAATTGACATAGTTGGAACATGAAGATTAAAATTGTACAATTTTGATATATAAGAGATCCAATTGATTTAATTAAAACATTTGAGGACTAAAATCCCACAATTGTAATACTTGGGAGATCCAATTGACACAATTGAAAGTTGAATAACTAAAATTACACAATTGCAATATCCAAAAGATCCATTTGGCACAATTGAAATTTAGCGGATTAAAACTATATGATTGTGGTACTTGAGAGACCAAAAGTGCAATTAAGCTTAACATATAACATATTTCATTCATGATTTTGCATATAAAAAGGTGTGTGATTATGCTACATCATGACCTTTAATGGTCAACTAACCAATCAAACTCAACATAAATACATCATATATGTTTGTATAACTTATAAAGACCAAATCTCCTTCAGATAACTCATTAATCATGCAAATCATAGAAAAACTTCAAATTTCTCATACTAGGGTTCAGAACTCTTAAGCCCTAAATCCAACAACAAGACAACACAAATATAAAGGGAAAGTAGAAAGAGATGAAGGGAAAAACACTCACAAAGTATTTCTAGTGTAGGGTTGTCTTGGTTTTTCTTTTTCTTTCTTCTTCCTTCTTTTTTCTCCTTTCTCCTAGTATGTGTTTTGGGGGATGTGAACGAGTGTCTTAAAGAGGTCCTAGACCTTTAATGGGCCCTATGGGCTTTTATCTACTAAACAAACTTTGATCCATGAATCTTTTAAAATACAAAGCAACATCCTATATTATACAAAACACCCGTAAAACAAAAATAAAGAGACATTCCTTTTATAATATCTCAATATTATGATTATTAGCCTATTTTATGGATTTTTTTTATTCATAGGAATGAAAGATAGTGTTATGATATTTACAATAACTCACGTATTCTGCTCAATCATATGAGTTATGTTAAAATATTCATGCAAAGAAACTGACTATATTTTTGCCTCACAATATTGAAGGCTTAAATTAAAGAGAAATGAACCATGAGAAAAGATTTTGAAGAAATTTTATAGATGGAATACAAATAAAGTTGACAAAAGGAACATAAAAATACATAAAAAAATGTATGTTCATTTGTATCATTGATGGATTCCATGGTTACGAGAAAAAAGAACCAATGAAATATGAATGGTGCATTCAACGATAATTATTGAAATTACCAAATTTGCAATGAATTGAAATAATAATATTTTTTTTCATAATGAGGGCAATGAAGACCAAACCTAAGTTTCAATGCATCTACTCTAACCTTGGTTGCATAACTGGGCCAACCCTAGTGGTACTATCGTTAAATGCATCGTTGATAACATATGGAACCCATTGATGATACAAAATGATTGTTTGTGTTGGAAATAATCTAAGTCTCACATCGGCTAAAAGTAATCCCACATTAGAATATATAAGTGAGGGGCAACCCTTACCCATTGAGCTAGCTTTTAGGGTTGAGTTAAGTCTCTCACATTATACACCCTAAGAAGTTTGAAATGTGGAATTGGTGCAAAATTTGGAATTCATTTAATAATTAATACCATCATCTCAAAATAGTCTTTTAATATTTGAATTTTTGAAAATAAAAATTGCAAAAAAGTATGAGTTGAGTGGTCACACTTGTAGCACTAACAATGTTGCTAATGCTACTGCTACATAGATGTAGCATAGTGTCAACAATTCTTTCTTATTCTCGCGACATCCAAAATAGTTAGAGTATGCAAAAACATCTATGCAAATGCATAACTTTTGAATTTGAAGCATGAAAATGCAAACAAATGTAAAGTTGATACTAATGTCTATTTACTTTTGGCTTTTGGACAATTAATGCTAACACAAATTTCTTATAACAATTGTAGTATAAGTGTTCTTCTAGCTAGACCATGCCTCAAGTAATAGGATCTGACTTCTCTGCTGTCCCTTTCCCAGCTGTCCCTTGAAAATCACACAGTTTTAAAATTGAATCACAAAATTAAATATTAACACAACTACATGGACGACACAGGGACAGTTGAGAAAAGGACGGCAGAAAAGCCAATTTTCAAAGAACATGAGACCTAGCCCAAATTATTTAGTGTGAAGTGTAATGTGCCTCACGCCTAGATCAACATTTAGCTCATATAGGGGTTAGTGTATCCCAATGACCTCAATCTTTCCAAGACGATTCATCATATCTCATGTAGCTGTTACTCTAAGATTCTCGAGCGTGTATCATTGATTGGTTATGGTGAGATCATGACTTAGAATCTCACATGTTCAATAGAACAAATCAATGGTCAAGTGCCTACAAAGCTACAATTGATCAATAGAACACATCGAACAAGATTTGACAAAAAAAGTCAAAGGAATACACTGTCTCACATTTGCAAGTGCGTGAACATGAAAAAAGACTTTAATGTAACAGAAGTGGTTGATCATTAACCTAAGGGGTACAATATATAAAAAAATTAATCGACACTAAAACAAAAATTTATTGTAATAGTTATATCATAAGGACAAAACAAGTGAACCATAAAATCTCGTGCATTCAACAAAATGGAGAGGCTTACGGTGGACCTAAATCTATATTTGCATAAGGTTGATTTTCTACCCCCATAACACAAACGACGTATTCTCGAGTTCCTTTCGTATTCCAAGCTCCATTCATTTCACCCCGTCTTATCGCTTCCAATCGATATTCAACAAACCAGTTCTTCGAAGCCAAAAAAGACAAACCGGATTCTATGTATTTATTGTTTTGGTGAAATGATTGCAGAGTTACCGTATGAAAAATTTACTACAAGTTAAATAAGAAACACTTTGTTTTTTTATTGGTTAAAAATTAAATGAAAAAGAAAATTGACTGAATTTGGTTATTCATTTACATTTCGTACTGTGTAAAAACTCTTTTTTCTTGGTACAGAAAGAAAAAAAAACTATTTTTTTAGGAATGAAAGAATAAGTTTATAAAAGTTAAAGTGCTGGTTTTAATTTATGAAATAAGTTTAATTGATTTTTTCTTCTCATTTTTTTCTCTTACAAGTATATATATATATACAGAGAGAGAAATTAACGTAAAGAGGTTGTATGTTGGAGTACATTATTAATCATCCCTTTAAACAAGTCCGAGATGAATAATTAATATTGCTATACAGATAACCTTCATATACTCTACTTAGCCCAGATAATTAAGCAAAGGAATTGAAGCCTATCCATGAGAGATATAATTAAGAAAGAGAGAGAGGACAAGAATTACCGATATAATTAATGCATTGAAAGAGAGACACTTTATTGTCTTTACCTGTATTTTTAAAATAAATAAAAAATGAAAAGTAGTTGAAAAAAGTAATAGTGTAAGTATATTTTATCTTTATTAATAGTTATATCAAATGAAAAAGTAACAGGGAAGGCAAAGAAGGACGAGAAAAGAGAAGGACTGCAACGACAAGTAACTAGGGTTCGAAAAGCGTAGCAGTGGATTAATCATCTTTGCACCGTTGAGATCGTCAAGATCTATCGTTCCTGGTGGGTTCGGAGAGCGCGATGGTGGCACTAGGTATCCGCCAGGTCCGTCTGGTGGGATCGACAAAGGGGGTAACACTGGTGATGGTAGATTTGGCGGCAGAGGTGACGGTGGTAGCAGTGGCGGAGGAGATGGCCGTAAGGGTGGCGGAGGTGCTAGGGGTGGGGGTGGAAGCTCGCACTCCTTGCACATTATGTGAGGAACTTGGTCAACTTTTCCCACTATTGAGGTAGTTTGGGTGGCGGTGGCTGAAACAGTGGAGGAACATGTTGATAGGAGCAAAATAACGGAGGACAAGGTTAACATAGGCATAAGAGGAAAACAAGCCATGGTTTTTGATGAGTGTTCCAGAGGGATTGGAGGCATAGCAAATAGAAAGAAAAAAAACTAAAGTGAAGGCTTTTTGGTTACGAGCTGGGAGAGCTATATATGTTCCAGTATTCAATCAACTGAATGAAGATTTTTAAATTATAAAAATAGATTTTATGATATTCAATCAAGATAATTGTGATTTTTTTAAAAAAATGCAACAAAATTCATTGTTATTTAATAAAAAATTCACAACTTATAAAATCTTTTAGTTTTCAAAAATATGTAAATTTTGATGATTTTTTAAAGATGGATTTTAAGAAATTTTTTAATAAAAAATATCCTCAAACATTCTCATCCTTTTGTGAGTTGTCAAACTTTTTTTTATCCCATAAGACACAATAATCTTCTCTTTTCATTGAAGGTGATATATATATTTATAATTTTCTTCACACAAAATGTTGTTATGATGAATTTCAATTGACCAATCTCAATTGAATTTCCAAATTATATAAATTTTAACCTAATGTCAATGCATAAAGAAGCTTTTCAAAATTTAAATTAATTAGTGTTAATAATAGTTTTAATTATTACTCTAGATTTTACTTCTTATAACTCTTAAATAATATTGTTATGGAAAAAAGTTTTAATTTCTCATAGTGGAGGTGATCCTGTCTAGAACATTTAAGTGGGATGTAATATTTAACATGTCATCCTAGGTTACAGACATGACTATTTATTAGTTATTATTCACATATGTTTTGATATTTATATGTCGGGTCATTCATGGTATACAAAAACCTTCCCCATATCTTAGAAATCTCCGTATATGATCGTGTGTGCTAGTTAGTTGTTATTAGATGCAGATCATTCAACATTAATTGAATTGGACCAAGATTCGTTTTGATGGAGGAGATCGAAATACGATACAATCCGAAGGTTACAAATACGAAATAAATATAAATTAAAATCTTAAAATATAATAACATATTCGTGCATGGGTCACCGTACTAATGAAATAATAGAAAAGAAAACTATACATGCAATTTGTTGTTATTATCATTCTGATTGACTTTGAGGATGAAAAATATTGCAAAATTTGAAAGAAGAAAATGATTTAACAAAAGGGAATGATAGGAAAAAAGAAAATGATGCAAAACTTTGTGAGAGAGAAATGTACTTTACCCACACATTCTTTGATATACTCTTTTAAACATAATTTTTCATTAATTAAAATTTATTAAAAGTAGCAAAATTTTATAGATCTCATATTACGCATATTACATTGAATGATTCTTTTTTTTCATGTGTTTGAGAGTGTCTTCCTATAGCCCTCCTCTGCTCCTCATACTTGAGAAGACTAGTGTCATATATGACTTACTTCTCAAACGACTGATATTTTTCTCTCTCTTTAATTTCTATTTTCCCAATTTGTCCTATGCTCCCTTGTCTCTCACCACTCACTTGTTAAAAGTCATCTTAAGTGTAAACACTTATTAGAAGTCATCCTGAGAGGTCGACCTTCCAAGTATCGTTCATAGTTCTTCAAGTAGTTATGTGAGCGTAAGAACTTGTTAGAAATCATCCTGGGAGGTCGGCCTACCCAGGACTGTCCATAGCCCCTAAGTGCTAAGCCATGGGAGCATAATTAAGCATATATTTGTTAAAAGTCATCTTAATTAGGAGGTTAGCCTGAGAGAGACGAACCAGTTAAGAAAAATATTTCCTAAGATAGCATTTTTCTTGATACAAATGCAAATTATATGACATCTCCCACCACTTAGTAGTAAAGTAGTAAACACTTCTTTCACAGAAGAATCCTAAATGAATTAAATAAGTTAAAATCCTAGATGAGAGAAATTTGTTTAAGTTAAAGTATATGTAATAAGTTTATTTTAATTTATGAAATAATTAAGTTTAATTGATTTTACCTTATCATTTTTTCTCTTATAACAACGGAAAATTTTACGTAAAGAGAATCTATGTTGGACTATATTATTAACCACCCTTTTAAACAACACCAAGATGAATAATGCATATACCGATAGCCTTCGTCCATTTTACTCTAAAAACGAATATACACTCTATGTCGCTCACATAATTAAGCAAATGAATTGAAGCTCTAATGCTCAATCTATATCTGCAAAATATATATAAGAAATTACAAAGAGGCCGTCACTCTGGAATTAAGCATAGTGCATACATATTAATCAGGGAATAAATTGCACCAATATTTATTTGATCGTTAATTCAACACTAATCAAGGGTACGAAGCTAAACAACAATAGACACTTTAACGGCTCAGTCAGAAGAGATTTTTTTTTCATTTTCTTCCCTCTTCTTTTTCTCTGAAATTAATCTCACGCTCAATTTCTACGACAAGCTAAGCTAGTTCATTCTTTCTCTCTCTTTTGATTTATTTTTCTCATGCAAACATCCGAGTCCACTTGCTCAAGTAACAATAATGCATGTATCAAATGAACAAGTAATAGGGAAGGCAAAGAAGGAGGAGAAAAGTGAAGGAGTTCAATGTGAAGTAGCGTAGCAGTGGATTAATCATGTTAGCACCGCTGATAATATCGTCAAGATCTATCGTTCCCGGCGACGACGGAAGCTGCGGCGGCGGTTGTAGGTATTGGGGTTCCTCTGGTGTCTCCGGCAAAGTGGGGAGCAAGCAGTCAGCACCTCCACCACACGGTGGTTTTGGCGGTGGTGGACATTCAATAACCACGGGTGGTGGTGGTGGTAGTGGTTTTGGCGGCGGCGGACATTTAATAATAACCGGAGGTGGAGGTGATGCAGGCAACGGTGGTGGAGGTGATGGTGGTATCGGCGGTGGAGGTGACGGTGGCGGTGGACACTCTTTTGGTTGTGGGGGTGGAGGTGGAAGCTCGCACTCATTGCACATTATGCGTGGAACTTGGTCTTTTCCCACTGTTGAAGTAGTAGTTTGGGTGGTGGTGGTGGATGAAGCTGTTGTTAGGAGAAAAATAATGGAGTACAAGGTGAACACAAGAGAAAAATTAAGAGCCATGTTTTTGAATTGTGTATCGGAGAAGGAACTCGGACTAAGGAGAAGATAGCATTTGACAGGTAAGAACAAATTAGCTAGAAATGGTTTGTTCCAGAAAGAATGAAACTGAAGGCAAGATAACGAGAAAGGAAGGAACAAGAGAATGAAGGCCTTTGGTTACGAGGGGGAGCGAGATATATGCTTGTGTAGTTGTGTATTGCTGGCCGCACCATTTGTCGGTGTTTAATCTTCTACGATATCGTCTCATAACCATGTAATAGTTTCATGCAACGGTTAAAGTTTATTCTAGAAGTAATTTTAACTATCTGTTTCCGGTCAGTAATCTATAGCTAGCAAATAAGATGGACAAAAAACTGAAGGCAGATATTATATATTGGCTTTGTCAGATATCGATATTTGTAGACAGATTTATTGGCTGCATGCATATACATCGCATTCTTGGTCACGTGCAATTCTAGAGAATCGGAAAGAAAAAGAAAAACGTGTGTAACATTGTTGCTGCGACTCTTGCTAGTTACTGGTTAGCTAGGTGTGTACGAATGTAATTCATTATTCTAGCTGTGTATAACATTATTTGTATTGATCCTATGTCGAGATAAGCGAGTTTAACAACACGTACTACATGAATAGATAAGCTAGTCTCTCTTTTGTTTTTTTTTTTTTTTACCAAGGATAAGCCAGTTTTTGTTTTTTTATCATATCATTTTAATTAATTGTTAATTTTTTGTTAGAACTTAAAATATTAGTGGACTATTTGAACCTAAATCCTAATTCATATACGTTACTATCTTTTTGTAAAAAACAACCCCATGGGTAGTTAGAATAGTACTTTTGATAGCGTCAATAGCAACTCCAATTTAAAGCCTTAGATGGGCTTTAACTTGTAACTCCATCTTAAATTTTTTAATAATGCAATTGGAAATAAAATTCAATTTTGTACTGGAAGAAATTATTTTAACTGTAATTTTATAATTTTTTTAGAATATAGAAAGTAATTTTAAAAATTAAAACATTTAATTGAAAAAATTATTAAGGATTTGGATTTCTGTTTCAAACTTGATTGCAAATAAGATAATTTTTTAGATTTGTGTGATTGAGGGGGGCGGGGGATGTGAAAAAAGAAGAAAAACTCAAAACAATAATTTTATAAGGTAAAAAAATAAAATTTGGTGGGATCCATAGAAAGAATCTTTCCTACAAAATAGAGAAATTTAAGAGAGATATATAATTTGTTTTAATTTTTAATATTAAATACTACTAATTTTAACGTAACATAAAAGTATAAAAAAATACAATATATTAATTTTTAAATTGAAAGTTATTATTATTATAAAGTAAATTTGTATAATTTATATTTTTTTTTATCTTTTCCAATCAATGAATTAAATAAATAAGATTCTTATATATCTTTTTGATTTTATTTCTGTTTATTTAAATTAAAAATAAATAAAATTAATAGGCTCCCAAAAATTTGGGTCCCTTTCCTTAAAAACTAGTTATTAAAGTGCTCTACTAAAAATCCAATACTTGATACTCCTCAAAATGTGACTTAGACACTCTATAATATTCAAGTTTTTATTAAAAAAAATGACACTATTTCTCTTTACTGTTTTTTTTTATTAAATTATTTCACCTATCATATCTTTTGTGTCCTTATTTACTTTTTGTCTTTTATGGCTTTTCTTCCCATTGCATGATATTGTTTACTTTTGAATAGTTATGGGAATTAACGTACGTTTTAAAAGCGGGTCAAGGGCCAAGCAATGCAATTGTAACCATCTCCAGACAGATAAAGATAAGGCATGGCTGAGACCTGAGATGAAGTAAGAAAGAAGAGAACAGAGAAAATAATAATAATGGAAGGAAAGTTGTCACGTGCAGCAAAGAAGATACCATCGTCTTCCATTTAAGAACTGTCCCAGCTCGCTCAGAGATGCAACGCCATCAACCTCGCCGAGGGCTTCCCCGCCCCTCCTCACCTCAAAAACGCCGCCGTTTCTGCCATCATTTCCGACTCCAGCCAGTACAGGTAGCTTTCCTAACATAAACTCATTGTTAATTTATATATCTTCATTTTTTCAACTATTGATGGAAACTACTCTACTCTTTGTAATTCAGTCGATCGAGGCACTTGCAAGGTGTATGTGATCTCTTGGCCAAGATAGTGAAGCAAATGCATGGTTTAGACATCGACCCTCTTAAGGACGTAGCTATTTGCTGCGGTCAAAGCGAGGCATTTGCAGCTGCAATCTTTGCAAGTATATATGTTCTCTTCTTGTAATATGGTTAGTTTACGAGCTTTAAGGTTATGAGTTGGTTACATAGATGTTGTGTTTCAAACAGCACTTGACCCGGGAGACGAAGTCATACTTTTCGACCCTTCCTATGAAACGTATGAAGGATGTGTTGTCATGACCGGGGGAGTCCCAGGAAGCTTGCAATCTTGAACCTTGTTTAAGTATGTTTCATTATGTTACTTATGATTTAGGAACAATGATTCATAGTACAGCTTGGTATGTGGTGTTGTGTCAATTCTTCGGATGGTCCCGCTCGCATGTTTGTTGTATCTGGATGTGTTGTAATTGATATTACATCATGTAATTTCCGTTTGATTTTGTATTCATAATTGGACAGATTCACGTGCCACTTGACCCGCCTCAATGGACACTGGATTCAAGCAAATTACCCAGATCATTTACTGAGAAAACTAAAGCCATAGTCCTGAACAGGTTAGAAATCCAAATTTATAATTCCCTCCACTTTAGATGGTCTTCATTCTCATCATGGGAAGCCTCAGATTAGTCCCCTTGACATCCTTCAATCAATAGAATAGCGATTGAGTGAATCTTTTTATAAAATAAAAATGTGAATAAGAAATGCTGGTGCTATCAGTTTATGGTTTAAGCTTTTGTAATCATTTGAAATTTTGTATGTCATTAATGATTCACGTTATCTTTTTTGTGTATTTTGATGGTTGTCAAGATTTCCAACTCCCGAGGATTAGCCTCTGATATGCCCAGATTTTGTGAGGCATTGCAATCCTTGAAGAAGTTTGGTGTGTTTTGTTTGTGTTTCATTTTTCTGTGGTTCCAAATTTCTCTTTCACAGACTACTATCAAAAGGGTAAAGCATTGAGGAGATGCTTTGATTTTCTTTCATTATTTTGGATGCTTGAAGTGACTGTGTTATAATAAAGACAATCAATTCAAGTTTTTTTGCTATGCGTCACAATGTTTGAAAAAATGTTTAGTCTCATGATATGAACTACAAAATGCTGACATAAAGTTTAAACAGTCCTCACAATCCTACAGGAAAAGTTTTCACAAAAGAGGAACTTGAGATTATTGCTGGGATACTGCAGCCGGAATTTCCTGGCTATAACAGATGAAGTATGACACTCCTTTACTTGGTACTGATAGAACTTCAATTCCAGGATTTAAACATGTTATTTGTGGGATGAATTAAAATAATTAGATATACATGTTCTATATGAATCTTCTTCTGCCTCTTCTATTTAGTGTAATTAATGGAATATGCCCTAGAGGCTAGAGCACATATATGTAGTTTTAGGGGGTCACAACACAACTTATACAGGCTTACCATCTCATGACAATATATATTTTTCTTTTGCTATTAATTGATTTGTCTTCGACAAAGCTATCATTTTTTTATTTGCTTTTAATTTGGATCATGGTACTTCTCTCTGCATGAATGCATAATCACAAAAAAAAAAAAAATACTGGGAATTTCAAATTTGCAAGAGTAGAATATTTGTCTAGTATTTAAACAATGTAATGTTTTTGCCTTCTTTTGGATTCTTTATGTAGGTATACGAGCATATAACGTATGACAACCTAAAACATATATCCCTGGCCTCATTTCCTGGAATGCAAGAGCGGACAATTATAACGTCTTCTTTGCCAAAATCATTCAGTGTCACAGGTAACCGGTCTAAGCTGCATGAACTAAACTACACTGGAAGTTTTCATCATTGCCATAAAGAATGCCTTTAAGTCACTGTTGGTATGTCATGTATCAGGTTGGAGAGTTGGATGGGCAATTGCACCAGCTTTTCTTGCGTCTGCTATCAGAAATATTGACGGAAGGGTTACAGATTATGCTCCAGCACCTTTTCAGGAAGCTGCATTGACTGCTTTGAGAAGTCCCCCTGAATACTTTGAATCACTCAGAAGGGTAAGAGTCAAAAGTACATTTGAGGAGACATGGTACTAGTGGTTGTTCTATACAACTAGAAGTAGAATTTTGATGGCATTATTGACTCACCTCCTCAAAGACAACAAAGCTATATATATTTTTTTAATGTATGCAGGACTATCAATCAAAAAGAGACTATATCATCAAGTTGCTAGGTGGAGTAGGTTTTAAAATAGAGTTTATACCTCAGGATTCCTTCTTCTTATTTGCTGAGCTTCCTGATAATTGCCCTCTTTCAGATGTATGTGCATTCTTTACTCTCTTCTACTAGATATTAGTGTAAGAACTATTTCAACGGTCATTAGTCCTTAAGTCCATTTAAGTTGGATTTTTCTGCAATACATAAGTCCATTATTCTATTGTTTCTTTCTAGCAATAAATGTTTTTTTGTTCACAGGTAGAATTTGTTAAGAAGCTAATACTAGAAGCAGGGGTAGTGGCTGTTCCAGGACAAGGATTTTTTCATACAAACTTATCATCAAATGAAGTTTCTAACTTAAACTATCAGAAGAGATACGTCAGGTTTGCTTTCTGCTAGAGTGATGCAACTTTGACTATGGTTGCAGAAAGACTGGGCAAGCTTTTGGATGCTGCAAGGCGTCTTGCGCTTCACTAAAGTAGGAGATAGAATAATGGAACGACAACTATGATTGAGGTCTGAGGATGGTCGAATTAATGAAGCTTGTATTACAGATTCATTTGACCGAAAGACAGTGAAATAAGCTAAGCTTGTATTGATTAGTTTATAATAGAGGAGTGCATTTGATTAGTTTGTTTCAGTGCATTAAACATGTTATCTAAATCCAAATAATAACTCGGTCCGGTTTAACAAATTTTAAATGATTTAATTTGTTAAATTTAGTTTGGTTGGATTTTTTTTTTCACATACCTAAGTCAAGTTGACAAGAAAATGAAATGAGTAAACGACAAGGTTATCAATGGAGGTTGGCCAAAATTCTGTCATAAAGATGCCATTCTGCCATATGGCGCTGCCATAGCATGCCTTCTTTTACAAATTGGCTATGGCGAAGGGGTGAAAAAATGTTACATTATACTATTATAGTGTTATGGCGACATTATAATTATTATTTAACAACATTGGTAAACACTAAGCAATCACCTTAGTTCTTCAAATTAGAAGGTACTATGACATTAGTTTTTGAATCAAGAAATTGAAAAAATAACTTTAAAAGTCCAAATTGACAATCACGTCAATTTAAAATTAAAAAAAAGTGTGATTCAAATGATAATATTAACATATTTTTAAAGAATAAAATAATATTAGTTTAGTTTAGTGACTTATTTGACATTTTTTTAGTTTTAAGAACTTATGTGATGAAGCCTATCAAATTGTGGACTTGAGTCTTGAAATGAAATGCTTCTTGCCTTTTTATATTTTATATTCATAGTATACCGTTAGTTAGGTTTAATTTGAGCAAAGTGTTTAGATTATTATAAATCAGATAATATAGTTTTTGATTTTCTCCGATAAAAAAATAAATTATAAAGAAAAAAAGAAACTGTTAAAATGGGCCAATTAAATTGGAGGCAAGTCATACCCAACCCAACTCCGATAGCCCAAATAAAGGAGCGCCCGCCAAACGAGGAAAATACTAAAACAACCTCATCTGAGACTTGGAAGTTGGAGGAAAATGTCAAGTGAGGTAGAAGAAGAAGAAAGAAGACCTCTTATCGGCCATGATTTAGGTTCCTCAATTCTCATCGTTCATCAAAATGAAGACACTATCTCAATCTGTCCTTTGCCACAATCCAATCCTACAGATACATCCTCTCTTTCTCTTCCTAATCAACGCCTTTCTTCTCTCGATGTCTTCCGCGGTCTAACTGTTGCGGTTCGCCCCCACTATTTCTCTTCAATTATTTCATGTTTATTATTACTTCCAAACCGCCACTGATTGAGGACGGTTCTTTATAGTTGTCAATACAAAATAAATAACAGTATTTACTAGCTTAGCATTAAGGGGAAGCAAATTAATTAGCTAATAAGACTATTATTTGAATATTTTTAATTTTAATGTCAGTTGACAGTTAGTTAATTCTATCCATTTTGTGATTGTGCTTAGTTGAGCTACTTAGCAATAACTTGAATCTAGTTGTTCCTCCTTGCATTAAAAGTATAATGAATCGCTTAAATTTTGATGCAGTTGATGATATTAGTTGATAATGTGGGAAGGGCATTCCCGTCCTTGAATCATTCTCCATGGTTTGGAGTGACACTGGCCGATTTTGTAATGCCGTTTTTTCTCTTTGTGGTTGGCGTTTCGATCGGTCTGGTATTCAAGGTACGAAATCTTCCAAACCTCGTTCTCGCCTTTTTTTTTTTTAAGGATACTGTCCTATGCTGCGATAGTGATGTTTTGGACTCTGGACTGTATTATAGTATGTATTAGTGGCTTTCTTATATATAGACATGCAAATGATGAAAGAACCGAAATTTTGAACAATGTTCTAATTCTTGGATGGCATTTTAGAAAGTCTCTAGCAAACCCAACGCCACAAAGAAAGTCATATCGAGGACGCTTAAGCTTTTCCTTTTGGGACTGTTACTTCAAGGTATGTTCACCTGCTTTTCTTCCATTTCATTACCTTCTCAACCAGCTAAAATATTTCAGGCAAAAGTCTAATGTATACTTCTTCGCATCTTGTTTTTCGTAGTAATTAAATCCTTGTTTTGTAGCTGTGTGTGTGTGTAAGCTATGCAACTGATAGTCATTGCTTTAATGTTTCTGACTAAAACTTATTCATAGGTGGGTATTTCCATGGGCACGGCAAATTAACGTATGGAGTTGATTTGAGCAAGATACGCTGGCTTGGCGTACTTCAGGTAGCTGGAACCAGTAAAGTTGTTAACCCTTGCTAACTTATTGGGCTTTTTTCTTTTAGTTATGTCTAATTCAATAGTTCTGGTATTATTGTTGTACATGTTAGTCTTTTCTTTATGATTTCCTTCATGCCACTGACAATTACCTGTTTCATTGATGTTTTCTTAAATAACTTATCTGTTTGATCTATGGTTTACAAGTGATTGCACTTAACATTGTTATAATGCCACTTCTTGTCTGTTGTATTATCAATGCTTGGTGTACTGTATTGGGGAAGTGAATACAAAGTTTTCTCGGTAATGCTTTAACTTAAGGATGGTTACAGATTTGTGACAAGTAGAAGAGTCATTTAGTCATTGAAATTGGTTGTACTGTGATAGGGCATAGTTATTTCTACCAAGAAAAAAGGTCAACTAAGAAAATAATCAATTACCTTTGCTTTAGTTTTATAAAATGTGTTTACAGTTTGATACATAATTTCCTTTATGGTATGCAGAGGATATCTATTGGATATTTCTTTGCCTCGATATCAGAGATTTGGCTTGTAAACCATAATATTTTGGTTGACTCACCTGCAGGTTTTGTGAGGAAATACTCCATTCAGTGGTGAGTTTACTTTTCTTGTGTTTAGTTCTTTCAAG
This sequence comes from Glycine max, assembly GCF_000004515.6. Taxonomy (NCBI): domain Eukaryota; kingdom Viridiplantae; phylum Streptophyta; class Magnoliopsida; order Fabales; family Fabaceae; genus Glycine; species Glycine max. The sequence continues at coordinate 1,352,022 of NC_038246.2, read as the reverse complement.
GGACTGAGCATGGCAATTAAAAGTTTCAATTTCTATGTTGAATGTCAATATAAAATATGCATAATAATGCCACGTTTCTTTGTCATTTTCTTATATCAGTTTGTTTAGTAGATGAGTTATTTTGTGCTAATACTCACTACATATCAATGCAGATTATGTGACCTGAATCATGAAATGATGCATATTACTTTGGGTTCTATAATGACCTTAATTTTTTTTTATTTTGACATTTTCATATGAAATGAACATTTTTGTCATGTGTCATGGATCTCTTTGATATATGGTTCACTATGCTGGATCGTAAGATGACAAACTTGATTAAGATATGTATTTTTCTTTCTTTTGCTTGTGTATTCTGAATTGGTTTCAACTTTTGTTGATTGGATTTTAATCTCTTGAGATGAAAATGTGAAAGCCATCACTAGAACCTTACAATTCAATATAAATTAATGTTGCAACTTGCGACTGAACTTTGTCACAAAAGGTTCATCGTTCATGTGACTAGTTGTGAATCATTAGAAATTTCCCTTCATATTGTTAGGCCAACTGCCTACCCTATATAATAAACAAAAGGCTGAAAATATCTTTTATAAACTTTTCAAGCTACCACGTTTGCAAAAATAAATAAATATAAATAATCCAGGTTACTTTAATTGATCCAAGATACTAGCTCTCTGCATCTAAGTGTCAAAATTAACTTCTGTGGGCACTGCCTTTTGCTTGCCTTATGATATTATTTTTTGGTGCTAACTGCTTGTTTCATTCTGCAGGATGTTTTCTATCTTACTTTGCTCAGTGTACCTTTGTTTGCTCTACGGTCTTTATGTTCCGAATTGGAAATTCAAACATTCTAATTTGCTTTCGTCCAGTGACTCCAGTCATCTATCAATTATTCAAAACGTGAGGGTTTTGTCAATTTGTTTTATTGAATGATGAAAGATGTATCATGACTTTTTTTTTTTTACTGAAGTTTTGGTTTATGATTTCTTGTGCACATATTATGACTCATTATGTACAATAGATGAAGTCAACATGTAATTTGGTTTCTTATTGCTGATATCCTTTGTGGAATCTGTGTCAAGATATATAATTTGTCCCCCGCCCCCACCAATTCTGTTGAAAAAGCAACGCTTATAATATAGTAGGGATTTTGATTGAGCTCTGTCCTTGTCAATCCTCATGAGTCGTGAGATCTGATTGCTTTCTTTACTTTTGATTTATTCCCTAATGTAGATAGAGTCAACATTTAATTTGGGTTCTTATTGCTGATTGTCAATCCTTCCTTTGTGGCAGCTGTCAACCACATAATTAATAAACCCCTTCCCCTATATTGTTGAATAAGAAACTCTCTTATAATAGTAGAGGTATTGATTGAGCTCTATCTTGATCATTGTTAATTCTCATTGATTAGAGTGCTTTCTATTTTTTTGTACTTTGTTTAGAGATAGAATTGCATATTTAGTCTCCCCTTCTGTTTGTTAAATAAGTTGCTTGGTTAATCAATAGGAAAATTGTTGTGAACTTACGACATTTATAATTACATAGAGCTAAACTAGATGCAAGGCAAAACCTCTTAGGCTCTTATCACTGCAAATCTAATTACTATAAGTCTATATCACATCCTACATTCTAAAATTCCATTAGAAGTTTGAGCTATTGAACTATGGACCAAACAACTACCTTGGAAATTTGCTTAAACCATCAAGTAGTTCTGTAGTGTTGGATGGCATGTGAGCTTCAGTTTTGTACTTCCAAATAGCACAAACCATCTCGTTGATAATACATGGCTTTTCATTTTTTAAAATGGAATTTTAGGTTTGCATGCCATAAAATGATGAAACCCTCTCAGGCTAGCGTCCATGCATCATGCTATGTAAAAATGATTAAGTGTACTTAATGGACTGAGAAAATAATAATCTAGAGAGTAATATTCATAAACAAACATTACAGATTAGTAGGATACAGATGTATGTTGTGTCACATTATGGTGATTGGCATTTCATTATTCATGCATTATGATGGCTTATTTTTCTTGTTTATTATTATTATTTTTTAAATTATATGTCATTTTTATTTTTTATAACTCTCCCTACTTAGTGGGGGAAAAACGTTTTGTTGTTTGGTATTTTCTTTATCATGGGGAATAAACTCAACATACCATATTTGTTTGCCAGGTTCATTGTGAAGTGAGGGGCAGTCTTGAACCTCCTTGTAATGTTGTGGGATTTATTGATAGATTAATTCTTGGTGAAGATCATATGTACCAGCGTCCTGTGTACATAAGAACAAAGGTTATTTACCCTCTCGGGTAACTCCTGCATTGAATCTATTGCCACCTCAAATTTCATTTTCTTATCTATTAGATGATCTTATTCTTGACCTTTTTTTTCATTTTCAGGAGTGTAGTGTCAATTCTCCTGACTATGGACCCTTGCCTCCAGATTCACCTGGATGGTGCCTTGCACCATTTGACCCAGAGGGTATTTTGAGGTCGAAAAGCATTCCCTGCTCCCTCCTTTTATCCTTTCTTTTATAAGTATTATAGTGGCATCAAAACTATCGTTACATCTTATAATTTGAGTCACCAATAATCAAGATATTTTATTTTATTGAGTTTTGCAAAGTGCTTGGTTTATGTTATGTTGATGTATTTTCACTGTTCTCTCATGTATGGGTATTTTTTATCTGAGATTAGATTGGCATTTTTAAATTTTATTGATGTAATGTTTGCTAATTGATTTTCTGAACTCTTCCAGTTCACTGATGGCTGCAATTACTTGTTTCATGGGATTGCAATATGGGCACATAATTGTACATTTGCAGGTCTGGATTATGATTCCTTTTTATCTTCTACCAGAATCCAATCTCAGTGCCTTAGGTGGAAGATTTAAAATTTGACCCTAGGATATGTATATTTTTTATGATTCAACTCCTTTCTTGTCCATTCAGGGCCACAAGCAGAGGGTACTTCTTTGGTCTGTGTTTTCCTTCTCTCTATTGCTCATAGGATACATTCTGGAGATCTTAGGTACTATCTAATTCTAAATTTCTTAAGATCAATAGGTTCTATTCTCTAACAACTGTATAGTTTTTCAGGAATGCCTTTATCAAAAGCACTGTACACATTAAGCTACACGTGTATCACTGCAGGGGCATCAGGCTTAGTCTTGACTGCTATCTATTACATTGTAAGTTCATCCGTGTGTCGTAAGTGGAAATAATCTATATCCTAGTTTAAAAAAGAGATAATAGGCAAATGAATGTTCCCGTGATGAGCAAAAGGTAGTAGGCTGGTATTCATGCGGTTAATCACCTAGTCCACCAATTGTTGAGCCCATTTGTTAACCCACACAATACAGCAAAAAAAAAAAAAAAGAGAAAGAAAATAATAGTGACATTCTGTTCTTAATAGCTGATAGAGTCCTGGCCGCAACTTCTCTTGGCAATTCCAAACTCCAAATTTACACTACTTAAGCTTGGCCTCAAGTTTGAAAGTCCAAATAGAACGTATAAGATTATGTCTATTAGGATGTTGCCACTAATTGTGATTAACAATAATAATTTTTATAGCTCTGTGCTTTACTATTATTGTTTGTTTGTAATACAACTTGAATTTTATTTTGTAAATATCAAGTCATAGCCAGCTCTTACACACACACACACACACATATATATAGGACTGAGATCAAATTACACTAGTGTAATTTTGAAGTGTTACACCCATCCTCAATCATTGATTCTTTTGTCATCTAACGGTCCTAATAAAAACACATTAGTGAATAATGAGTCACGTGCAAAGAGATGTAGGGTGAGAGATGCCAACAAAGGAATTACCATTGTGTATAACAGAGGTAGTGGAATCAAATGTCTGGCATTCCTCTGCCAAATATTTAGCCATAGTGCCTTGAAATTGTCTCTGGGCAATGATGTTTGTGAGGTTTTGGCAATGATGTTTGTGAGGTTTTGGCAATGATATTAGGGAGGAAAATGGGCATATGGATGAATTCTTATCTGAATTAGACACTGAAGCATATATTTATATTAGGAGTCATAAATGCAAGGGGAATTACAATTAATGACAAGAATATACGGTTACTCTAATTAAAATATTACATAAATATATAATCTGCCCTATTTACATTATTACTATAATTACTACAATTACATGATTTCTAACACATATAGGTTGGCTTGACTTGTATTGCCTGATGCTATTTGTAATTGTTCAAGCGAATTAAATGACTGTAATCACTGGCAAATGTTTAAAAACCTGCAACCTCATCAAAACATATTTTCTTGCAGGTTGACATAGAACATCTCAGAAAGCCTACAGTTTTACTGCAATGGATGGGAATGAATGCTCTTGTTGTATATGCATTGGCAGCTTGTGACATTTTCCCAGCAGTTATCCAGGGTTTCTATTGGCATTCTCCTGAAAATAATTTGGTAATGTTTGTTTCCCAATGATTCTTTGAATATCTCCTCTTTCATTTTAAGTTATTTAAGCTCGAACTTGTTTTTCCTTTGAAGATTAATTTTTACCAATAGAGTTAGCATCCCCCATCTTAGATTTTTGTAATTTTCTCTTTGGATTTAGAACTAAACTGCTATTCCTAAATACTAACATAAGCATTCCTAAATTTGTCACAACTGCATTTTTTGGTGGAGGGAGACATTGATGTTACTGGAAATACCTTCTCATACTTGATTAGTTAAGTTGGTAATTTACTATGCAGGTTGACGCCAGTGAAGCTTTAATGCAGATCATATTTCATTCCAAAAGGTGGGGTACACTGGCCTTTGTAATAGTTGAGATTTTATTCTGGGGTCTTTTTGCTGGTTTCCTCCACAAGAAAAGGATATATATAAAATTGTAATAGATCACCCAATCATGCAAAAGACGATGACATGTACATATATTTATATATGTTCCTTCTAGATATCTTCCTCTAGAAACTAGCCATGCTTTTAAGTACATATCTTGTGTGGTTATATTTTGTTGATTCTCCTGTAGCCTGCCAAAGTTGTCTTTCTCCACTTTAGCTTTGGAATGTCTGAAAGGCATTTCCACTATTTGTGTCTTGAAAATCTTGAGGGTAGCAGAATTCAGCATGGGACTGAATGCTTAACTAAGACCTTTTGGATGTACGCCCCGCAATATGACCAAGTTCTTTTTCTTTTCTTTTATCCAGAACCAAGATTGTTACAGCTATTTGCCATTACTAGGGGAGTTAATGTACAGGTGAGGAGGGGTTCCTCTTCGGTTTCGTGGAGACAAAATCAGGAGAAAGTTTTGTATAGACACAGCCCCATCAGGTCACATTTAAACACAACCACGAAAAAGATGACACCTCATTAAAATTTAAAAAGAAAAACTCAATAAATAAAATATAAAACTATAAGCATGTGACTGTGAACTTTTTTTCCCTCTCTCAACCCTCATCACTTATCAAATTCTCACTGTGAAGCAACCACCACCATCATCAATCTTTCAAATCATATTTGAAAAATTTGGCAAAACATTCTTGAACAAAAATCAAACCTTCCTTCCATTAATAATTGTTCGGAATACATTTAAAGAGTACACGCTAAAAAAAAAAAAAGCAAAGAAAAAAATTATAGAAAAAACTAAATACACCACGCAAGTCTCAATAGTCAACGGATCGAGCTCCGCACTTTCAAATCAAGAGTGACCGGCGTCGGCATTTCTTTTTCCGGTATTGTAAATTCCAATCCAACGAACAGCTCTGGAAGCTACCGAATTGATGCACCTCTGCGTGGTTCCTAGTGTTTTGGCCTTAGGCATCAATGTGTCACGAGATTTTAGAATTTTGATGGAGTCCTTGAGGCTTTTGAGCACTTCCGGGAGAGGAACCTCTCCTTCTTCTTGGAAATAAGGTCGTCATCGGAATAATCTTCGTTCATTCCGAGAAATTTGTGGGTACATCGGAGCGTGACCACATTAGAAGGAGGTAGTTTGATTTGGATGCCGTGACAGAATTTTTCCGCCATCTCAAAGGCCTCCGGAAACCTTTCACGTAATTCTATTGTTCCACGGTTTCATCTTAACAGAATTTGGAAGATTGGTGTGCCACAGTGAGGTTCTGCATTAAGCAATCTGCTTTTCACTTTGAATCTTACCATTCGCTTTATCTGAAAAATGTGTTTAAGATAGAGACAGCTCAATAAAAAGTCTATGCAGGAAGTTGTTTTCTAAAGACAAATGATAGAAACACAAATTTTTTCGCACATTCTTTTTAATAGGTTGAAATTAATTAAAAATGGAAATTTTGTGGTTTTACATTTTATTTAATAATTTTTTTTTCTGATTTTGTAACTTTTTGATAAACTAGAGAAGTATTCTTAACATTTCCCGTTTTCTAAATTATACAAGATTAAGATAAATATATTTTTTAAAGAAGATTAAAATAAATGTTAGTAATACATTGAAATTTGTGGCAAATCACAAACTTGTAGACTTTTTATCATTTATCAAGTGTCATTCATAATTTTATAATTTTTAATAAATTTTACCAATAATAAAAAATGTGTAACAAGAAATATTTTATATTTTAAAAGGTGTATTGATAATACTCCTTAAAGACTAAGGAAGGCAATCTCAGCTCAGGTTTTGTTTTATACAAGATAATCATATAAAATTAGCTTGTATGAAAAAAAAAGTTATATCGGATACAAAAACAGGTTATGGATCCCTTAAAAGCCGTTTGATTGATTGGTAGATAAAAGGAATTAAAGCGTGGTATTTTTCATTAAAAAGAACGTAAAATATATGCATCTTATCCAAATTCATTCACGAAAATTTTCACCCCTATAGTTTTCACATTTTGACTTTGTGATTATGTAATAGGAATGACTAACCGATAGAATGAAAATCGGAATTCAATCATTACGATTTTCGTACTAATAACCATTATAACCATTCGTACTTAGAAAAATAACAAAGTACAATGAACCCGTATGAAAATTTGATTCTTGATTATCCATATAGAAAAAACTTTGATGTCAGTGATAAATTTTACTTTAATGATTCTTACACCTTGAAATGAATTACTCTTTAACTATTGGACGGAAAATATCTAAAGGGTAAATGAATATATTCTTACTTTTCACCTAATTGAAGTATAAAAGATAACTAGAGGAACTCATGTGCTAACAACAACAACAACAACGCCTTATCCCACTAGGTGGGGTCGACTACATGGATCAATTTTCGCCATAATGTTCTATCAAGTACCATACTTCTATCCAAACTCATGTGCTAAGGAAGAAAGAAAAAAAAATCGAAACAGTTGGCTCGTGTTTTAATTAGAACTAGTTTTCACGTTTGTTCGATATATACTTATCTATAAAATCAAACTTTTATATTAAAACAAATATAATTAACTATCTAAAATCTCCAAAAATACAAAAATAATAGGCTTTGTTGAATATGAATTTTAGGGTCTTTTGAATCATATTATGCATCACTTAGTTCTGAGGGGGAAGACCAAATAAAAAGAAAGAAAGAAACAAAAGCAATCCAATCTTGTCTGCTGTTCTGTGTGCTACAAAACTAAAATTTGGGAACTTTCCGCATAGAAGTAGCTTGTTCATATTTGGTAAGAACCTAATATGGTGCATAATGTTGTTCCTTCTAATCGAAGACAAGATATAGAAAAAGACTTACCAGTAGCAAAGAGTTCCCTATCTCTTTTTTTTGGCATCTTTAACACTGGTCTTGTCGTTTTCAAAAGTAAAATAAACTCATCAAAGAAAGAATTAATTAGTTAATCTGCCCCAGTCACAATAGTTCTGTCTCTGGTTTCTACTTTTCCAAACTATATATACAAGGTAGTGTCATCTATCCGTTTCCCTCCACATAGCTCCACTTATTATTCAGAAAACAGAAAAAAAAAAATGTCTACTGAGAAAGGCAATGCTGATATTTCAGACAATTCTGTTCAACCACCATCCAGTGAAAACAATCTTGAAAAATGGCACTTCGGAAGAGCACTGGCATACAGAGCAGTTTACGGTTCTAATCACAGAAAAAGTAGAGGTAATGCTTCCAAGATATCACCAAGCAGGCTCAGCAAGGTCTCACTGGCTGCTGATAACACACAAGATAATTAACTAGCTTGAAAATATGCTCCTATATTTGTGTATGTACCCTTTTACTTCTAGTAGATGGAATCTGATTTGTTAGTTTTATCTTTGTTCCATTTTTATATGTTGATTGTAGAACAGAAACTTCAAATTGGTTGATGCATTATGATTCTGATATCCCGTTGTGCATAGCAGAAATAGTTTGTTCACATTGTGACGTGTGTGCCGTTCCGTCTTGCTTTGCAACACGACCAAGTGCTGAATAAATGGAATTAGACTTAATACAGTAAAATTCTTGGCCAAGATGCTCTAGCAAGAGTGAATTCATTGATTATTTTCGCAGGAAAAAAATGTTGCGTGTTTGAAACACACTCTCTAATATTCTTTTTATTATTAGTCAAAATTTATTAAAAATTATAAAATCACCGGTGGAGTTCAATGAAAAGTAAGAATCACAATTTTTTTTGTAATTTTTAATAAGTTCTCACAAATAATAAAGAATGTGTTAGCTTATATTTCTCAAAAAAATATGACAATCTATGCGGAATTCAGTAAGCCTTTTGCAACTCTGGTAGTAATGAGAAAATGTCACATTATCCGTCCAACTCTGTTTTAATGAAACGAGGGTGTAATTCATTTTCTTATTCCTAATGAAACTGAAATGCACCAAAGATTATTATAACTCTGGAAGTTGGAGGCAGAGAAACAAGGGTCCTATGTTTGTCATATGGCAGATTTGGTAATACATCATTCTCACTTCCGTTAAGCTTTTTGATGTGAGTGGTCTCTGAATTCAAGGACAGAGGGCCTCCAAATGACCAATACAAGGCAGTAAATAATTCAGTCACCAGATCTGAATCCTAACAGAATTGCCACTAATTCAGTCATGACTCTACTAAAACAGAACTATAAGGTCTAAGACACATAATCCTTCCATTTCTTTGGTGCTAAAACTGTCCTTTTAGGCCTCCTTCGCATTTCGTTGTCCATTTGCTCGCTCTCCACATTGGTCTGCATCTTGCTAATGGGCTTGGGTTTATCAGCTTTTGTATAGTTTATTGTAATATTCATTAAGCAGATTTGATTACATTGCTTCATCACACTGTGTTATTTAATTAAATCGAAATCATGGAATGAAATGTATGAATCATTTCATCTTCTCAACTCTTTTTTCTGCTTTTAGGTCTGAAACTAAATGAAAGTCTAGAAGTGGACCTCTCCCTGCTGTCATCAAATTTAAGGATAAAACTTCCTGCACTTGCTATTGCATTATGGAGAGTCTATTTCGAAATATAAATTGTATTCCGGAATGAACTGTCATAATACAATGAGAAGTGCAAGAAGCAACAATGGGAATGCAGCAACAGCCTAAATTTTATTGAAAGGTCTTTCCCTACTGCTTCATTGTTTGTTCGGCTGTATCCCGGTTGGGCTTTTATAGTCTTAATATTAGAATGGGCCACTTTCATTGTTATCAACAGTCATATCTCTTGCTACTTACGCTCCGTTTTTGCTGAGAACACCACCTTACCTCCTTTCCACCTCCCAACTACCCATTATACCCTTTTCCCCTTAAAGATGTACATCCCTTTTACTTTCCAAAAATGTATTTTTGGAATTTAATATACCTGTGCCAAAAATATATCTCCCAAACTATAATTTATCGTTCTAGAGATACACTTCCAAAATGATATAAGTTATTCCAGAAAGACATTTTTTCTATACCTCAATCAAAGTACTTAAGAGTCGTCGAGGGTTGAGACCTGAATCATTGACATAGACTTGGATTAGAAAATGAATGAACGCTTTTAAAGGGGAAAAAATATCATCAAAAGTTTTGCTTTACAATTAAGATGTATAATAGATGAAGTTAGTCATGAACATACCTTGAAATATAGTGTCACATGAAAAAAAATATAAAATGTTGTATGTTATTGATGAAACCACAATATGTGTGTGTGTGAAGATGAATATATGGTTAAGATGGTTTAAAATTAGGGTTTAAAAAATAATAAGGATAAAAATAAAACTTTAGATATGATTTAAAGAACCTCAAGATGGGATAAAAATAAGACTAACAAATAAGTATTTATCTTGTCAATGATTTTTTTTTTTTTTTGTATTTCTTGTCAATGATCTTAATTTCTAAGTGATATTTTATTAAAAAAATGTATACCTATTTTGAAATTATATTTCCAAAACTATAAATTATAATTATGAAATAGGTATATTTAATTCTAGAAATGCACTTCCAAAAAATAAAAAGGGTGTACATCTTTAAGGAAAAAGGATATAATGGATAATTGAGAGGTAGAAAAGCGATATGGGGGTGTTTTTAAAAAATGGGGTGTAAATAAAAAGTGACCCAGTTTATGCCATACACTGTGGCCCAACAATCTCATACACTATCTACCAAAAAATAATAAATATATTTATTTTGATCCTTAAAAGTGTGAGACAATGATAATTAATTCCTAAAAAATGAAAAAAAAATCAAATTTAATCCTTATATTTGTAAAAAGTGTGATAAATTGATCTTGCAGATATTTTAATGACAATTAATTATGAACTTTACAATTTAATATCAAAGTGATCCTTAAAAAATTTAATTTATTGTCAAATTAGTTCACATAAGATTGTTTTAGCTTAAATAAGATTTCAAATTCAAGTATGTTTGATTAAATGGAAAATAAAATAAAAGATTGAAAACATGTCAACTTTTAATCTTTTCATTGTTTAAAAAGTAAAAACTTAAAAAAGGAAGAAGTAAAAGGAATAACTTAGTTCCATACAAAAGTTCCTTCCCTCCAATTTAGAAAGAAAAGGAAGAATGAAACCTTTTTTTTTAAAAAAAAAAAAAAGGAGGAATGAAAAGTAGGCAAATATATCAAGACAAAATTACCCTTATTTATGTATCATATCTCTTAATTAGAGATATTTATGTCATTTTACCTACAAATCTATTTTTTTTCGTTTTGTTTTGTTTCTTACTAAATAATTTTTAAAAAAATATTTCACTTTTTTCTCTTTCTCTTTCGCCTTATTTTAGAATATTTAGCGTTTATCACAAAGAATTTATCTCATGATTATATTCAGATGCCCTAATTGGTATAAGAATTTTATAAATATATGTTTTACATATATAATCACTGTAAGTAGACACATGTTTTCATATATTATTGTTTTATTGGTTTTTTTTTCCTACTTTAAAGTATGAATATCTTTGTAAATATCTCACTTTAATCTTGGGTCTGCTCCATTTTTCATCTCTCACTAGAAGCAAATCCAATGAACGACTCAGCTAGATCAAAGTTTTATCATATAAAGAAAACAGTATTCATTCATTGGTCATAGAATATTAGCCGATTTGTGGATTTTAATTATCCCTTCCTTTTCTCCTCCAAATCCGAAACCCCCCATTTGAACTTATCATTGCATCTCATCATCATGCTTTCCACTTTCCACTTTCCACTTTCCAGTCCCTCTTGGCTGTCTACGCAAAACTTGCCCTACCTCCAATAACACCATAAGAGCTGTTCCACTTTCTTTGTCCTTTTTTTTTCTCCCCTAAAAAGCATGCAGTTCTCTATGGCCAAAAGGTAACCTCGACGTAATGAGCAAAAAATAAAATAAAACAAAACTTAAATACAAATTATAAGCGCTGTTAATTAGTGCATTTCTCTAACTAAAATTAGAATTTTACATATCCTTTAAAAATATTTAACGTTAATCTTTATTACACTAATTACTTAAATAAAACTCTAATGAAAAACAACCCTAGCTAAAAACACTTAAACACCTTATTAATAAACTGGACCTAAGTTATGTCCTAAAAAGTAATCATCACAAAGACCCCTTTCCACAAGTAATAGAAAATTGAATCGTCTCTCTGAAAGTCTGAATTCTTTTTCAAGTTTCAACAATAATAATGATATTTTTTTTAAAAAAAAGTTCCATATTTTATTTATTTAATTAATTAATGAGGAGATGCCCCATCCCAGATTCCCAGGTTAGAGACCAATACATTGCACATTCCTCACCGAAGACACGTTTCCGTGATTCACTGCATATATATACATTTTCAGACTTCAACTCTTTCTCGAAACCCTAACTTAAAGCCTTCACTTCTTGAAAAGGCTACCATTCATGGATTACGGGTCGGGTCAGCGTCGGGTTGAGATAGTGAGCGGGAAAAGCTACGGCTGTAGTCAGAGCTACATGGCGGCGATTCCGAGCGAGGTGACTCGGGCGAGTCACAGCGGAGCAGCTACGGCGGCGAAGCCTTGGAGTTTTGGTGGCCCAGAGTCAAGGCGGAGAAAGAGGATTGCCAAGTATAAGGTTTACGCGGTTGAGGGAAAGGTTAAGGCTACGCTCCGGGATGGGATCCGATGGATCAAACATACGTGTTCTCGGATCGTCCATGGATACTAGTGTGGGCCTGTGCCTCTGGCCCAAATTGTTAACACGTCATTATAAATCTTCTTTTTTTCCTTCTTCGAGTTTTTTTTTTTAATTTGGGGCTTTTTTCTGTGGTTATATATGCATTGGGCTTGATTGTGCGTTTTGCGTGTATCAAGGGGCATCCATGAAATTATACTTGCATTTAGTTTTTGTGCCAGAAATTTCGAATTTGATTGAAAACTTTTTTTTATACTGAAACTATAATATTCCTATACTTAAAAGTCATGAGATTAATTTTCAAAATATAAAATTAGAGATCATTAAAATGGATTTTATTTTTTTCAATAAAAAAGTATTTTTCTTACACAGGGTGAGAAAATACATTGGTTTAGCCGGCAAATTCTGAACACCTAATTTCATTACTAATAATATTTCAACATTTAAAGCTAAATGTGATTATTTATTGATTAGACTAGGAGTGGTGTATGTGATTGCGCGCGTATGTGATGTTTAATGAATTATGCCACGATGTTTGTTAGTTGACTAGCGTACATTTATTTTGGCCTGAGCTTCTCAGTAGCAATTTTACTACAGGGTTTGACTCAATTAATAAATTGAGCTCTACGCAAATAAATTTCTTTGTATTTGGAAATTTCAAAACAATTCTCGTCTTTAAGAAAGTTTTGGAATGTAAATCACACGAGACAAAATAATCTCTTAGCTGTCTCAAATTTTAATATTGTTAGAATATTCAATCCATTTAATAATGCTTAGTACATACGGAGCAAGTAATTAAGCAAATTTACTGCTGTGATTTTATTAAAGCTACATATTACGACTCCAAATTAATGTCAGCCAAAAAAAAAATTAAGAAATACTTTCCGAGAAAAAGATGAGTAGACTAATCATGCTCACATGTGCAACCTCGCTCATCCATATGAACAATCGATGATTAAAATAAATAAATTCGTCGAAGAACTAAATATCATCAAATTGAATCCACACAAAATTATTCAACAAAAACAAGAATATTTAAAGAAGTAACAAGGAAAAATAAACTCTTAAGATGATTTCTCCAAAATGAATTCAATGAAAAGCTAGAAGAAACAAATAGTTAATTGTCACATATAACTTCGTTCTTCTCCCTAACATCACAATAAGGACAAGCAATGTTTGAAAATCAGGTGAAAAAATATTTTTTAGGCAAACATGTTTCTGAAAAAGATTAAGAACTCTTTTATTTTATTTTGCTTTTACCCATTGGATTAGGTAGGATGCAAAATTTCAATCGGTAAACCAAACAAGTACTTAGTTAGCTGAAAACTCATTTCCTTCGTTGTTCAACCTTTATGTATGCATTATTTTTTTTATAATCATAAATGCATACATACCTCTTCTATGCATTGAGAAGGGTAATTTTTATAGTCCCGTATATTTCTACCAAAAAAGGAAACAAAAAGAAAAAGAAATTTTCCGTTAAAGCCATCCATGCATGCATGCATAGGTCATAGGATTGCATAATTAGAGGTGAAGGAAGCACGATGAAGCTAATCATAAGCCTAAGGACCTCATGCTTATCTCTTGGTAATGATGATCCATGACATCCAAACGCTGCAACCTCATTTGATGGTAAAATTGAGCAATGAACTCTTCAGCCTTGGCATCAATCATCTCATCCCCCTCCCCATCATTATTATTAATCTTCTCATTCTCCTCCTCCTCCTGCACCATTTCGTTTAACCCAACGGCCGAGGCATAACGGCTACTAGCCGGAGACGACGAGTTTCCAAACTCCGTTGCAGAGTCAAAACTATCGTCGCCGTTTTCAGACGGCGCCGAGGTAGTCTTCATCATTTTAGATTGATGAGGATTAACGTTATTATTATTATCATCGTCATGGTTGCTTTGTAGGTGCAATGGCCTCATGGACCCCACGAGCTTCCTCCATATGCTCTTGGACTCGTCATCCACAGCGAGCATTTTGGATTTACGAGAACGCCCTCGCATCATGAACAGCGCCACCTTGAAGAAGTTCTTCGGCCTCATGGAATTCTTGAGGGAAGAACGAGTGATGTTATAATTAGGTTCTTCATGAGGGGTAACCATTGCTTTTTGGTCAATGCTAATGATCATAGAATTTTCAGCCATCGTGTTATGTGGAGAGAGAGATTATGGACTATGGAGAACGAAAGGGAAATAATTAACTAAATTAACGAAATATTTCGCCCTTCTGCTTTCTACAAGCAGAGGGGAAAATAAGAGAGTGTTGTGTGTTTAGGAAACAATCTAGCAAAGTTTAAAATATATACTAATAAGAAATTGAAGGTGAAATTAAGGGAGGGAAGGAGCCAGCGCAGCAATATTGTTGTTCTATAGTTGTGTAGCTATAATAAAGAAAAGGGTTTGAAAGTGGCATGGTGGAACGTTGATTTATGTGGGGACATTATTGTTTTGGAGAATGCTAATATTGGAATGGTAGTATATACAATACAAAAGAAGGGAAGGTTCATGTATGGCGGCTTTTGAGGCAAAGGATTCGGAGGAAGAGAGAAGGAGGGCTGGTTTGTGTTTCGGTACAACATAACTGTTACAGTTAATTTTTGTTGAACTGGTCTTCTCTAACTAAAAATGTCAAAGTATTATAATTTTAAAGTTGAGAAGAATATTAATTAGTTAAATCATCTTTATTTATATTTTATATGGTGTGACGAAAATTCACAATTCAAATTAGGATTTATTGAGATTAAAATAAAAAATCTACTTTATTAAAGCAAAAATTTGAGTGCCTGGGATCCTACTTTATATGGTGTTACTATGTACTATTCACATATAACTTCGTTCTTCTCCCTAACATCACAAAAATTCTATAGGTATCAATTCAGTCGTCGAATTTCGACTCAGACAATGTTTTCGATGGTGGTGGTGCCTGGGATCCTGATGTCATTTCTATTTGGGAGGAGCGCGATTTGAACACCCCAAAATCAAGAACAACCTCACCTAGGTTACAATATGGTTCCAATGTTTTGCTATTTCTTTTTAATGTTGTTTTTTTTTTTGTTATTTGAAATGGATGATCTATTTGGTTGTTGAATGGGTTCATGTGTGCGTGATTATAAAAAGGAGAGCAGCAGATCCAGCTGAGACGTACGCGTTGGTGATTTTTTTTGAAAACGAGCCTCCACAAAACATTATATATAAAATAATAATGAAATTAACACACCATGGACTAAAAACCAAACTGAATGATTTATTGGGGACTAAAAATTGTTTAACTTTTTTTTCAACACTAAAAATTAAACAAAAATTGCCAAAACATGAAGAACTATAAAAACATAATTAACCCAATATTTTAAATGTGTGCAGTGAAAATATAAATATTTGATTAATCTCGTATTTAGAATTAATTTATTTCAATGAAAACTCCTTTTCTCAAAATTAAAAATAATTTTGAAAATAAAAATAAAAAAGTTATAGAACAAGAACCAATTCTACCAGAAATTATTATTTTCGGCCGCAAAAGGGATTTTATCCTAAAACAGCTTTGAAAATAATTGATTTATGACCTTGGACTGACAAGAAAAATGTAGCCGCATCATGCATGCCAGCTAGTGGTTAATTCATTCTATGGTGTTTCTATGGCGTTTTGTTTCATTCGACCACCTCACCCCGTTCGCAATTCCAATGTTTCCATCCCAAGGGAACAACGGCTAGCTGGAAAGTTTGAAAGTATGGCACTCTGCTAGCTTCAAAACCATTGGATATTATACGTATTATGACTATGATATTGAAGTTTTACACAGTTGTAAATGGAACGAGCCTGGTCTTTCAATGATTAAAACAAAACAACAAATAATATTTCCTGCCCTACTTTTTTTGTGGGGCTCTTATTAGTTGTCTGCATGTCTTGCTGGAAAGCTAGTAAATTAAGGGTTCAGAATGGTTTTCCATTTAAAAAAAATATTCCCGTTTTCCCTATATTCAATAGAATTTTATTATTTAACTTATAAATACGTAGTACAACAAATTTGAGTGTTCCTTTCCTCAGTCTTAGCTGCAACTGTCATGCCTACAAAAAAAAATATATGACCCTCCAAATATTAATGATATATATGGGAAAAACCACTCTCACACACACGCACACATTCAAATACATGAATAAAAAAAATCAAATACAGATATATATGATCATACAGAAATGAAATGGCAGCAGTTGATTTTCAAAAAAAAAAAAAAAGCAGTAAGAGAGAAAAAAGACTAATTAATAAATGGTGATTGTATGTTTTTGTGACGTATTAAGAGTTTTTTGTGTGAATATCGTTCGTTAGTCTAATAGTATTACACTTCCGGAAGAGATGTATACCCTACCCACTCCAGATAAATATGTGGCATAAACATTTTTCATCCACAAATTATAATTTTGGTTATGTGAAACATTTGGGCTCTTATAACACTTTATTGATCAATGCTATTGCCTGAACCTACCGAAATTTATTTATTGGAATCAGACTAATAGTGGTGACGAAGCGGTTTGCAAGTAAGGTTATATGGCTTAAAGTACCCAACTATACCCATTCAAGCACCCTTGTATATGATAATTTTTGTAAGCTCATGAGTTGTTTGTGTTCGTTGACTTCTCTATTTCAATGTCTGCTATATATGCATGATTGCCAATTAGTTATCTCTTTCTTCTTGAGGAATCCGAAATCATCTAGAATTTTTTTAGTTGCACAAGAAAAAGGTTCTTGTCATGAATTTAAAAAATAGAGGATGACTATTTTCTTTTTTTGCTAGGTAGAGAGTGATTTTAGACAAACAAGAAAAGGGACCTCGATCAAGTCACACTTTTCATTAATACTAATATACAACTTTAAAAGGGGCAAATCGAAGTGTTGGAAAGAAAACAAAATACAGTAGGTAAACAATAAATTGCGCGAGCGCAGTGCAACAGAAAGTTCCTAAAGTACTAAAACGAACAAATAATTGTTGAAGCTTTGGATCCGCTAGCTTTAATTTATTAAGACAAAAATACCATATTAAGCAAACGTTCACTTGCAAAAAGTGTGTAAACTGTGCGTCTAAAATATAGTATTTAAGATTTATAATGTTCTGTTACTTCAATAGTTCAATTTGAAAGCATTCACAAGCGGCGTTCAAGTATACTCCAACAAAATCCAACTAGAAGCAGCCTCCATTTCATGTGGCTGTGGGTCCCTTCTCTCTAGTTTTTGCGTATCATGTCATTTCATATGACCAAAATGACCCTTACTAATGGGTTAATATTAGTGGCTTTCAAGAAATGTTTCTTTTTAAATTTTAAAAAATTGGGGTAAGAAAGATCTTTACCAACCATTTTTATTTGTTACGTAAAGTTGCAAAGCTCCCAACAACCATAGCGAATCATTTTACCCCCACCCCCAGCACCCCAAAAAAACACAAAACTCTTTAGGTTAGGAAACCCTTGCTGCAACATGTGAAACGAAGAACCAATGAAATTCATAGTACTATTAATATTTAATCTAAACAGTAACAATTTATTAAACCTAATACTATGAGAAAATTTAAATCTTAACTCTCCATAGCAATTACTTGTATATGAAAAAAGTAATAATATATGCAGAAATCAGA
This sequence comes from Glycine max, assembly GCF_000004515.6. Lineage (NCBI taxonomy): Eukaryota > Viridiplantae > Streptophyta > Magnoliopsida > Fabales > Fabaceae > Glycine > Glycine max. The sequence goes on along the minus strand of NC_038246.2, from coordinate 1,333,890 downwards.
ATCAACTATGTTCATTAACATGTATACAATTACGAGTACTGAAGTGTTTTACAGTATCATTCTAACAATAATGTGTTAACATATCATGAAAATAGGTTTTTAAATAATCGTTTTTTACAGATAAACTCTTTTAATTGCTCCAATAATCAATATTCAATAGTCACTTTGGTGGGGTAGGGACGTAGGGTTGGTAAATGAATGATAACGTATAGGAGTAAAGGGCAGAAGGTAATCAAGTAAGCAAATTATATAATGTGCAGTCTGTCCCAGCTTGATTCCAACCGCGTACACCGTGTCCTTAACGACCCCTTGGCACCGCCCCTGTACACATTTGATGTGAAAACAAAAACTAATAGTAATCATTTGTCTCTTTCTCTAACACGCTACGCGTCCAAAATTCTTAAACATCCCTCTCTCTCTCTTAGTCTCTTCTATACATACATATATATATATAGAAAGAGAGCACCCAACATCTTCCATCATCAGCTTAAGCACATTCATAAAGCGTTTCTATATTACTTGCAATAGCCACTCTACTATATACATTACAAATTAATTGAAGCACACTTGTCACATTTACATTTAGTGACAGATATATAGTAACATCATCATGGGTTTGAAGAACAGTGGCGTTGGTCATAGAGCATGGAGCCTCCTTCGGGCATCATTGCTGTGGGCAAGCAAAGGTGGCGTGTTGAGGCGCAGGGTGGCGATGGAGCTGCGTCTTGTACCAAAGTACTTGAAGCGACTCGGCCACACTGCTCCTCCAAGCCACATTCACTACTTTGAACGCGAGCTCTCGTTCGACAAGACCCCCATCTTCCATGTCAAGATGTACCGTCCAACCACCATGCGCTTCCACTTGCCTCACATTCCTTGCATAAACCCACATGTTGATTTTAATGATGATGATGATGGCAATGTTGAGTATGATACTGGTGGAAGAAAGAGTGCCCTCATGGATGCATCAGGAGACAGCAGAGACCAGGAATTTTATCTTGATTATGAAGGTTGCCAAGAAATGGGTTGTTGTGAAGAAGAGGAAGAACAACAACTAGATGCTCAGGGAATAGATAAGCAAGCTGAGGAGTTCATTGCTAAATTCTATCAGCAAATGAGGCTGCAGCGCCAGATTTCTCTTCTACAATACAATGAAACACCCAGATCAGACACAAGTTGTTGAGCATACTTCGTTCGCTTTTTTCTTCTTTTTCTATTGAGTTTTGATGCCATTGTCAATGTAGAACATTTTAGTTCACGAAATGAGAGAGAGAGCGAGAGAGATCTATATGTACGGCGGGATGCTGTAAATACCAGGAGCTACCTTTGAGTTCTAGTATTTACATTTTTTCATAGTTATAATTTCAATAAAAAATACTACAGTCTACCGGGCTGTTATTCACTGTTGAATTTAAAAGAATGTGATTGAATATGCCTATGTCTACTACATTAGAAAGTATTTTTATGAACTTATTTTAAATTATAAGAAAAGGATTTTATATATTTTTAAAAATAATTTATATTTCATACCCAAATTTGTAATTCAAATTCTCTTGGGACAATAAATTTGTTAAATTATTTATCTAACCACGACCATTATCTCCCACCTAGAAGAAAATAGCAAAATCCTGTGCAACGTAAAAAATTGAATGATAGAAAGTTGATAAATTTCTTCATCCGAGTACCAACACTACAATCCATTGCAAAAATAGAGATACTGTGATAAGAATAATGATATCAAATTAACTGGAGTTTTAGCTTGGCATCAATTTTTTTAAAATAAAAACTACCTGATCCTTAGAGCTAATCATTAAATTTTGCCATCATTTCTTTTCTATTTTTTTCTGCAAGTTTCTTATAGATAAAAGTATATAAAATGAAATAATGCATACAACATAGATCCTCGGTAAGAACTATACTGATCGATTGGAAGTATAGACCAAAATTTGCGACATAACTTAAATATCATGTGCGAATTAGCCATCATATGGCATAATCCATAATTATAATTTTATCCTTAAACGATTTCATCCCTTCCAAAACTTATCATTAACAAACCTTCCAAAAATAAACTTGGACACATGTATATCACCTATTGGTTCTACTTACAATTGTTGAATAAGAAAGTATAAAACGTAACATGCAAACATAAAATGAAAAGCATCAAGAAAAGATAACGAAAATGAAATCTTAATATTAAAATACAAGGTATTACACCCACGGCAAGCTACACCCACCGGGAAATGTTTGGCCATACCTGCGGCCAAGACGTGCAGATATAAGCAACGGAAAGATAAACGCTTTTGAGCTACAATTTTACTATTCTAGCTGCCATGCTTGATTTCATTATCGGTCACGGGTGAAGATATACTAGTATTTGCAACCTCCTTTAAGCATCTTCTTACCATTGAATTAATATAAAAGAATTTTAATGTGAAGTTTTCTAATGATAAAACAAGGAATGTGGAGGTGCAAATGATATTACTCGGCAACCAAGATAGAGAAGCATGGGCAGCTGCACACGTACAATATTTCAGGATTCCCCTTATCTCCTTCAGTTCCCACACCCTTCCCTCTCCCCAATTATTTTCCCGTTGGAGTACCAGTTTACCATGGGAAAATATTGTAGGGGTGAGTTTCTAGTAACAAATCGTAGATCAACTTCCATTCTGCCTACTACTAATATACGCTTCCAACTTCCCTGTTGCGGCCAATATGAGACCTACATGTAGCATCATAAAACGTTTTAATAGACATAACGAAAACAGGAATTGAAGATGATAATTAAGAGCTATTTGAAATGAGAAATCTTTTACTATGAAATTTCAAGTATCAATACACATGGAAATTGCAAACTGTAATTATGCTTAAGAAGGCCTTTAGGAAGATGAGTAACCACAATTAACATGCGCCCTGTAAAGGTCCAAACAGACCGTCCCCATATCACACAAACTAACTCAACACAGATGGTGTAAATGATTTTTGGTTCATTCTTTCAGATGATTCATAGCATATAAAATGCAAATTAGGGAGTCACAAGTACCTAAAAACAAAGCAGATGGTCTCGCTGGCCGTGATTTGAATTCTGGATGGAATTGTGCACCTACGTAGAATGGATGACTTGGAAGCTCTAAGATCTGCACAAGAAGGAGAATTTCTAAACATTCAGAAAATAGATGCACTGTCCATGCAGAAAACAAGTGATAAAAGAAGTGAACTCCGTGTAACAATAATATATAGAAACTAGAAACACCAAAACAGGAAAACAAATGCAACCACATCCAATTGAAACAGAGATTCTCAACCTTGGTTCTAATTTCTAAGTTAATATTGCTTTGCATCGCAACATTACCCAAGCTAAAACTTACCTCCATTCGTTTTCCACTTTCATCCTTCCCAACGAATTTAAGTCCAGCTTCTTCTAAAGTTTCAATAACATCTGGGTTTACCTGTGTAATGTCAATGTCAAATTACAGAACATGTACTACACCAATCTCCCAAAACAGATCATGCAGTCACCAAAAAGAAGGTTCACAGCCAAACCTCGTATCTATGCCGATGTCGTTCATCCACATACTCTGAATTGCCGTACCTAGCAATTAGGAACATGCAGAAAGTGAGGGTACATATTAGAAGTGTATTAAAATTTTCCACAACACAGTTCATTATTTCAGATCCATATTCCTGCAAGATATTCAAAACAAGTTATAGTCCATCAGGAATGTGCTTTAAATCCTATTTTCTTCTTGTCGGGAGATGGAAGATTGTAGGTTTGAGCAGAAGGCTATACAAATGAGCTACCACTCCCCTGATTGAAGGTATAACAGTAGAATTGAATCCCAAATCCCTTTGATATTAGGATATCGCACAGAAAATTCTGAACCAGTCCTAATTTTCATTGACATCAAACCATCCCCTGATTATCAAGCACTTCAGTACTTGATAAACCACCAGACCTCATTATTAACATGGATCAATAAGAACTAACAGCAGGCCCTGACACCAAGAGCCTGAGATTTAATATATGCGGATAGTCTGAAACTGCCATAAAAAAAGCAATATAATTAGGAGAGGAGGGGAAGATGGGCTATTTCACTAGAGGGATACATGACCTGCTTTTTATTATTTCATTCACCATTATAATACTACCCAGTGAGATAACTACATCACATACAGCTTGGAAGTGATACAATCAGATGTCTGTAAGAGTGTTCTTCGAGATCCAAGCCTCATGGTACTTCCCATATGCGTCCGTGAACCCTGTTTATGACAAAGAGACATTACAAACAAACAAAAAGTAGAATAGGGAAAAGGGGGGGGAGGTCAGACATGTACATACCTCTGGCATGAAAATCACAACAGGATTCGGTGTTTGGGCATCAAACTCTACACTGTTTGCTCTTTCCCAACCCAAAACCTAATAATGAATATTAAATAAAAATAATAAAAGCATGTAGTTATAAGAACCAAGCATGACGAACAGAAATTTTACTTACCGATCTAGCAAACTCAATTACAGAAATTTGCATTCCCAGGCAAATCCCCAGGTAAGGAACACTGTTTTCTCTTGCATATTTGGCAGCTAGCATCATACCTCTCACACCACGATCTCCAAATCCCCCAGGAACCAAGACACAATCTGCGCTCTGCAAGTGTCAATTTCACAAAAATGGCTGTGGTTACAGATTCAAAAGCAATACATATTTCCTTGTACTGTATGAATCCAATTTCAAAGATAGGCCAACAGTTCCTCCATAGATAATAATAAACACAGAAAACATGTCATTTTTTCCCGAACTAAAATCTAGCAGGATCACATCACATTATCTAAAAAGCTGAGTCTTACCTTCAAAGTCTTCCAGGCCGCAGCATGTGCTTCTGGTGTCTGAGTAAAACCACAAAATAAAATTAGCCTTACATGAGTGACATCCTTCAAAGTGACAAGTAACCTAATTTTTTCAGATGCAATTGGAAAGAAATCATTACTGATTTTTCACTGTCATCTTCAAGGTCAGAAGCTGCAATCCAGTCAATTGATGGCTTGAAAGAGCGTGCAACACAAGCATGCAGAAGGGCCTGTAAGCAATCAGGAATTATAAAACATAAATAGATGATAAAATTAAGCAGTGCCTTTCAATAATATAACACTTGTAGTGACTTACAACAAATGACTGGCAAAAAAACAAAAAAAACCTTTTGTTAAATAAAAAAGCCACCATGCTACAGTGAAAGTGGGTTGATGCTCCAAAATTGTTGTTTATACTTTTCATTATATAAAACATAAAGCATTCTATCAATAGAAATAGCAGTTTTAAGGATTTGGTAAAAATGTGAATTCAGATGATTGCTCATGAAAATGGCATTAGATTTATAGAGAGAACCAGACTTAAAGCAAAAAATATAAACCAGAATTTTAAGTGTCATTATCAAGTTGTCCATAGATGATAGATCCCTCATTTTCAAAACCAAGTTAATACATAGTAAAATATACTAATATTTACTCAAATTTTCCATAAAATATAATGTCATCCTGCTATTCTTGTAATAAACATTAAAAAAAAGATTCAGCACACCTTTACAACAGATAAATATGAATCTGTTAGACCCACATACTTTCCCACCATTGCAATCCTCACCTGTAAATTTCAAAGTGTTTTCATGCTAATGCACAATTATATTATAATAAATTTGGAAAAAGCATTGCAAACTAAACTTATATACTCACAGATTCAGTAAGATTATCATAGGTCTCAGCCATCTCTGTCCACTGCTGTAAATCAGGAGGTGTAGCTTGGCTGAAAAAGAATTTACAACTGAAGTAGATTATTATCATAGTATCACTATATTTTTCAGAAAAAAGAAACAAGTACAATATATTCAGCATGCCTAAGTATGATAATCTATATTCAGAATGATGAAATATATTCTGGCTCACTCCAGTTATGATGGAGGATGGCAAGGGGGGTCATTTAAGCATTCATAAGATTACAGTGCACTGTTCATGCAACTAAAGTGCAATAGCTGTTGAGTGCTGACACTTCATGTTGTTGTAGTAGCATTACTTTATCAAGGGGTTTGACTTTGAAGGCTACAGAGGAGAAGAATATAAATAAGTTTTTCAGTAAATGGGTTTTATTTATTTCCCTTGTTAAACTAAAAGACAACACAGTTTTACTATGTTTCAGATCCCTTCTGCTCATGTTTTCTCTCTCAATATCTTAAGCATTACAGATTCTATCCCAAAGATTTTGCCCAACACCATTGGGCCAGAGCTAGATCCAATCCATGTCGGTTATGGCAGCACTTAGCTCAAGAGTTTTTGGGCTTACCCAAGCGGCACTGTAACATGGTACTGTGGCAGGCAGCATTATTTTAAATTATATTTATGTCCTTTAAATATATTTGGTTCAAGATGCCTTCGGCAATTAGACTTTTAAGGATAACGATTATTTTATTAAAAATTATTTTTAGAAAAAAGAGCTACGTGTTTTTCTTTTTAATTAGGATTTGCCCGTCAGAGTTTGAAGACTGCAACATAATCAATTGATCAAGTTACATAATAACTTGAGAGTTTTCTTCTATTTTCCTTTATCAAGAACTCACCTGAGTAAGTTAAGCTGCTGCAGAATTGAATGGTGAGCATTTTGGTTCTGAAAAAAGCAACCAATCATACAGAAAACATTTACACAAAATACAAACAAAAGAAGCCAAGCTTCAAAGGAACCAAAACATTACTAGAGACCCACTCTCAGTAACAGGGGAATGTGCCAAATGTTTGGTACATCATGGATGTTCAGAATATTCTCAACCTGTGAAAAAATACAGAAAATATAGATCAATAACTATTAAAACAAAAACTTTGTCAGACAACAACTGAGCTCAGTTCACCAACTTACTGGAACATGGCAAAATTTTGAGAGTTTTTCCTTGGTACTTTCTAGAAGAGGCTGCCATATTCAAGAACAGAGTATTTCAGCTGCTAATATGACCAAACTAGCTAGCATCAAAGATACAACAGTGAAAAGTCAAAACAGAGGGAAACAAGTTTAAATCAATAATTCCCTTGACTTGAATAAAGAAAAGAATAGTACAGTGTGCATGCTAAGATTAACCGAGCAAGGTCTTACTACCAAAAGACTCTGGAGCAAACATTATAACACAAATTAACATGTTTAAATGCATTCAGGTGTCAAAATGGCAGAACAATATACCTCAGCAGAGCGACTTGTTAAAAGATGAGGTGTCAATCCCAATGCTCGCAGCTCCCTGACACTATGTTGTGTAGGCTTTGTTTTCTGGACGCAGAATATTGCATTCAAAATGCGAAAAATAAAATAAATCAATTTAAACTAAGTCTACAACAGTAATGCACAAGTAATTAGGTAGTACTTGCTCGCCCACTACACCCAACACTGGTATCAGGCTAACATGGATGAGACAGAAGTTATCAGGCCCTGAGAAGAAATCATGAGAATAAAAACATAAAAATTGCATTCTTGCCATTGCCAAGACAGAAACATCCACACAAAAATTGACAGACAAAAGAAATATCAATGAACAACTTCATTGAAACATACAGCAAGGAATTAAGCAATACCACAACAGCAATCTCCATTAATGAATTATGCTGAAATGATACAGTACTAATGATACATAAATGAACTACCAGCAGATTGATCAGTTTGCATGGAGATTATTTAGGGTGGTCAAGCTGACATCTACTTGAGTATACTTGGATTGTTATCTATATTACTTGCCTTCAATATTAGGGTGATGACGGGAATATTTAGAAAAGATTTAAAATGGTTTCCTCGTCAAACATGAGGGCAATTAACAGAAATTCTATAGTAATAAATAATTTTGACAAAACTATACAGATCACTGTTAGTTTAAAAGCAAAATATTCTGTTGCATACCTACTTGAAAGGACAATTGCCGTAGAGCCTCAATAAATGGCATAGATTCAATATCACCTGTAGAAAGACAAGTACGCTCTCGCATTATTGATCGAAGTGGATAATGCAGCTTCAACAGAGACATCATCCCTGAGTTAAAATCTTACCCACAGTGCCTCCCAGCTCAATCACACAAACATCAGCAGGACCCTCCTTCCCGTCCACGGGAATCACAGCAACCGTTTCAATCCAATCTTTAATAGCATCAGTGATGTGCGGAACCACCTATTTTAAAATACCAATAACTCATCAAACCGGTCTCTATCATCCACAGTTCCGCACAAGTAAAATAAATATCTAGCAACAAGAGGTAAATGGCATACGTGCGGCGTATCACCTGAACAGTTTTCCCGAGATAATCGCCTTTACGTTCCTTCTCAAGAACAGACTAGTCATACGAAATGAAAACAAACACAACGGTTAAGCCACGAGAGAAAAATCACTTTTCAGCGCACTATTTTACTATTCACTAGTAGTATAACACAAAGCAAAAGCAAGCATGCACCTGGTAAATTTTTCCAGTAGTGATGTTGTTATCTTTGGTAAGCGTGACATCGAGGAAGCGCTCGTAATTTCCCAAATCCAAATCAACCTATCACCGAGTCAAATAATTAAATATAAAGAAAACAAATTTACCGCCACCAAGGTAACGTTAAAATTAAAGCATGCAGAGTATGATAAATAGGAGAAGAAGGAAAAGAACCTCTCCGCCGTCGTCGAGAACAAAAACCTCACCGTGCTCGAAGGGAGACATGGTGCCAGCGTCGATGTTCAAGTACGGATCTGCATGGAAGCGATTAAAAGATGAAAGTTACTACAAGTCGGTGTACGGAAAGAAGAAGAAGAAAAAAAGAGAGGAGAAATTGAGAGAAAGAGAGAACCGATTTTGATGGAAGTGACGCGAAGGCCACAGGCTTTGAGCACGACGCCTATGCTGCTGGCGGTGACGCCTTTGCCGAGGCCACTGACCACTCCGCCGCTGATGAGCACGTATTTCATTGTGTGATTTGGGGAAAGGAAATGAGTGAAGGCCAAGTGTTTGGGTTTATATCCGAGCGGGAAGGAAGGTTGTTGGTGCCGCCCTTTCCAAAAGCAATTTAAAAAACCTAACTAAGGCCTCTCAACCTCTTCGATTTTGGACTTGTAGCTGCTGCTTCCTACTGTCCAACTTGCTGCTTTTGCGCATAGCAGATATGATGTTGCTCGAAAATCATTTTAGAAAAAGGTGCAAAATTGAAAAGTTACTTCCTCTATTTTATTCTAATTATCTTATATTTTTCTTATTTTTTATGTAATATTAATTACTTTTTCACTTATTCTTATATGTTAATAATAAACTATAAAATTTTGAGATAAATTAATTATAATGTAAGACTAATTTTATAAAATTATTTTTTTTAATTTATTTATTGTTTTTTTTCTTAATATATATAAAACAATGATAATTATTTTTGGACATAAAAAATAATATTTTTATATTACAATATCTATTGACTTTCACTTAAATACTTAATGAACTTAAAATCATACTAAATGGTTCAAGATTAGTTTATTTGCATCAATATCTTATTGATGAAAAATTATTTTTTATTACTATATTTTTATATTTAACTTTTCTTAAAACTCACTTCTACCAATTTTATTTATTTTTCATTTTTATATCATTTGTTGTATTTATTAATTCCTCTCTTTTTTTTTTATAGTTTCTTCATTACATATGCGGATTTGATTCCTTACGTAGTCCTACATTTTTTTTTGGTAACCATCCTAAATGAGATTCTGTGACACTTAAATAGAGTAAAACTATTTATGATTTAGACTTATTGAAGATTTTTGTTAGTAAATGTGTATTCAGTATTTCAACATGTTATTGACATTCTATTTAATAGTACTATTAGAAGTGTCTCTTAATTTTAATTCTACTACTTTAATCGTCTACTCTCTTTTTTATTGTTGTTGAAAAGTCATATACTCTATATATATATAAATGAAAAATAGATGTGTAGCGTTACGATTTTAAAAAATTCAAAGTATGCTTTAAGAAGAAATATTTTTTTAATTTGCATCCAAACCATAATTGAAAATTCTATACGGAAAAATAAATACGTAAAAAATATTTAAACTTATTTCTTTGAGTTTTTCTTCTTTGGTTTATTTATTACACAACTGTTCGTTTTTTCCTACTCACTTAAAACTAGTAATTTCGAAACAGACAAATCTGGTAATAAAAAAGGACCCATGTCGATTTTAGTCGATCAGTTCCTGAAAGTCATCTTACCTTTTTTGGTTACTATGTTAAAGTCATTTTACCTTGAGTTATTCTCATAAAAGGGAAGAAAAAAAATTTATATTATTTTATTTTGTTTCATGAAACTCCAGAAAGTATTCACTTTATTTTATTTCATATTCTCCAGGAAATATTACTTTGCTTTTTTTTAATTAATTAAAAATATAAATATAAGCATCCCTTTACTTTCAAGGGTCAATGTCATTCCTAACGAATCAAACGAAATAACTATAGGGCGAGTCGTGCCTTCTTTTGTTTTCCCCCACAATGATTTTTAATGGGAGTGGTCAAGAATCAAGATATTCCCTTTGTATACTAAGATCCCCTAACTGCTTATGGGAGGAAAAAGCGTGTTGGAGCATTTTTTTTATAACTAGAATCGTGATTGATCACCATTCATTATCTCAGATATATACTACTTTCCTCCCACCAGCAAAAAAAGGTACTTTGTTGTTATCTTTTTACTTTTTTCATTTGTCTTCAAGAGAATCTTATTCAATATGTTATGTGTCTCGCCCAACGGCATTTTTTTTTCTCTTTATTCAAACTCTTAAATATGTTTTTAGTTAATGTAAGTTAGTATTATTTGATTTTTGGTTTTTGTAAGATTTTTTAAAAATTTTAATCTATATAAGTTTATGTTTTTTGATTTTAATCTTTGTAAAATACTTTATTCATTTTAATCCTATAAATTTGTATTTTTAAAAATTGTGATCTATATAAGTGTAAACTTATAGAGATTATAGATAAAAATTATAATTTTATAAAAATTAAAATTGAAAAAACATAAATTTACAAAGATTAAAAATAAAAAAAAAATATTTTACAAAGAAAAAAAATTAAAAAAACATTAACTTATATAAACCAAAAATATATTAAATTCTTATTCAGATCTCACTCTCGGATTAATTTTGTTGGGGCCGACTGTCCTTCTCGTGAGGTGAATTATCCAACTTAATTTATTAAATAAATCAAATAAATTTAAATTCGATTTTATGATCGATCAAGTTTTATGAAATATTAGAGTTTTGCAGATAATTTCGGAAAATGTACATATAATTACTTTAAATTTTTCATTAAATACTCATGTAGCCATTTTGAAAGAGATTTAATAAAAAAAATATGAACTAAATAGTTAGAAATTATATTATAACTTTTTTTTACTTTAAACTCTTAATATAATTTTTATATAATTTCAATTTCATTAAGAATTTGTCATTTTCTTGGTTAAAATAATCGCATGCGCGTGGATTCTACGAAGAGCCAACAGATCACAGATGTATATTGATATGAAAAGGTAGATAACTCTACCCTTAGGAATAAAAAAACATTTTGTGAAAAAAAAGAGAATAAAAACCATACAACTTTTATTTTAAAGTATTATTAATGCATTTACATCATAATTCTTAATACATCTTTTGTGTTGTTTTCAATAAAAAAAATCTTATTTTTTAATTCTTTAACAAGTATCATTAGGCTTTGTCAAAATTTGAGATGTAGTGCTTTTTGTTTTCAATTTTAAAAAATTTTGAGTTTTCAAAAATTAAAAAACTTACTTGATTAATTAGTTTTACAGAACAATTTTTAAAAAATATTCTCTTTTTTATTTTCTTAAAACTAAAAAACCAAACACATGTTTTAGATGTTTTCTTTTAGTTTTCTCATTTTTTTTTCCAAAACAAGTGAAATATGAAAACACATGCAGAATTGCCAATATTCATTAGTGACATTTTTGTTATTTTTGAAATCGCACATTATAATTTTGAATCGCTATCTCTTTTCTCTTTCTCTTTATATCTCTATTCCTTTTTCTCTAAGATTGTGTTTTAGGGTTTTACTCGTTTCCTATACGCATTCTCTTTTGCTTTGAATCTTTTATTCTCACTCGTTCTTTTAGCCCTTGTTCGTTTCGGAACGGAAGAAAAAATGCAAAGAAAGACCCGAAAGTAAATACACGTTGAATGTGAAAATGAAAATGATTTATTTGTTAATAAAATCAATTAGTGAAAATGATTTTACTATCTTAAAAATATATACAACTTTTAAAATTAAACACCCGAAAGTAAATAAAATTGAATGTGCTGGTAACCAAAATCGAGTTTGTGGATACGATATTCGATTCATTCTCTCTCATAATTAAATACATGTTTTTTACATATGTGCAGTTTTTTAAGGGCATAATTTATTATGATTGTTAAATTTTTAAAAAATCATAACAAAATCAAAATCAAATAGAATATATACAAAACAAAAATCAAATATTATTTAACACAAGCTCATGTGAATAAAATTGGATTTTATGGAATTTTGTTTTTTTATGAATAAAATTGGAATTGTACAAATGATTTATTTAATTTTTTTTTTTACTATCCATTGTATCCCTTTATTTCTTCTCGTTTCACATTTCTTTTATCTCTACAAAATGACTATATTTTTCACTTTCTTTCATTTTTTTTCTTTTTATTCATTTTTCCCTATACTTTCTTTCATTTTTTTTTTCTTTTTATTCATTTTTCCCTATACTTTCTTTCATTTTCTTTCTTCACAAACTAACGCAGCCTTACTTTGAATTTGTAAGGGCTTTTCGTTTTTTCCTTGTTCTACCTTTTACGTGTTCGATTTATTCACATTCCTCTTATTTTTACTCAGTTTATTTTTTCCTTTTTTCTTAATTTCAAATTCTACGCGCTTTGTGTTTTGTTGACTGAAGGTCTTTAAGCGTAGCTCAATTTTCGCCTCATGACCAAGTGGAAGTGGAAGTTGGTTGAATATTAGTGGTAATTTTTAATTATTGTTTTCTAATAATGCTCAAAATTGTTAATTTTTCTCTTGTTTAGATTTTCTTACTTGCCTTCTTTATTCTTAATTCTCAAATGGTTAGGATTGTGTGAGTTTCATTTATTAGTTGATAGAGTATATGAGTTTTTTTTAATTATGATAATTATGTGTGAAACAAATGAGATGTTTTCATGGTTGAAGGAGAAGGAATCAGACACCATCAATATATCTTCATAATTATTATTATTTTCCAAGAGGATTGTGTTGTAATTAAGGAGTGAAATACATAGATCTAATCAACAACTTACAAATTAAACACTAATTAATGCCAAGGGTAAATCAGACAATATCAACAATGCTAAGTGTAAATGGAATAAGATTGGCAAACATGGGATTACAAAGTAGTAACACTTAATGCCTTAGACAGCAATGGCATGTATCTTGTATAATTTGTCTTATTCATAATGATATATAATATGAAAATATTGGTATAATTTTTTATTTATTTTAGTCCATTCATTTAGCAAAAATATTGTTATTTTATGCTGATTCTTTCTCTCTAAATATATTATTTTTTAAATTAATCCCTATATATATATATAAATAAGTTCTTCAATAATTTACAAAAAAAAATCATAAAGAAATAATACAAACAAACAAGGTTTCTATGTTTAATTTTTAAAAACAAGTTTATAACACAAATTTAACAAAAAAAAAATTAAAGCTTAATTACACTTTTGTTTCCCAAACTATCACAATTTTGCAATTATTTTTCTTATCTCTGAAAACAACTTTCAAAACAAAATTGACAAATTTAATTTTTTTAATTCTCTTCTAAAAATAGTTTTTTTATAATTGATTTACAACATAGTCTTTAAAAGATAAACAGCAAAACTAAATCAAGCATGCCCTTAGTTAAATTATTTTGGATTTCTTTCGTCTAATGAATATGATGATTAAAACCAAAACAAATTATTTTTTCGAGGTAGAAATCTAAAAACGTGTGTCAAAGATTTTGTTTAAGAAAACTGTTTAGCAACACGTGTCAGGAACAAAGCGCGGGTCTACCATCATAAACAACACCGAAGAAACCGTGTTACATTTCCCTCCGATGGTTTTTTTTTTTTTTGAGGCCGAAAAAGCAAACTAACTCTGATATACTGCTATGTTTCAGTTTCACTTTCACTGCGTGGCCAAAGATGGAAGACGGAAAGGGAAGCCGAAGCAATCTCTGAGCAACAAATTAGGGTTTCAACATTGAATAGTCCCTTTTTCTTCCCCAAAGAGAAAGTCTTGGTTTAGATGAGTTGGTCTCAACAATGGGTTCTGATTCCAATTTGGGAGGGTCGCCCTCAGCATCTTCGCCCAGTGCCAAACGCACCAGAGATCCCGAAGAGGAAGTTTACCTCGACAATCTTCGCTCTCACAAGCGTTACCTAAGCGAGGTTGCACACATCATTATCTAATTTCCCCCCTTTTTGTCGTTTTATTATTACTTTGTTTATTTTAATGCTTTTAACTTTAACCTGCCTTCTTAATTGTTTTTTGTTTATTTGTTTTGTTTACTAAGTTAGAGTTTTTAATCATTTTTCAGTTGTTTTTGTGCAATGGCCTGTCAGGGGATTTCCGTGTTTTGGCTTCTATAACCTTTTTTTTTCCTGTAAAAAAATGTTCTTTTTTTTTTTGGTTTCATTAACTAATACATGTTTGTGAATCTTGATTTATTTTATGAATAATTGGCTTTTGTTTTGTAAATTAGGCATTACTTGTTTGCATAACTGAGCTGAAACACAATTTAAAAAGGTGCATTTTTTTGTTAGAACTATATGTTTGCATTGATCATGTGGATCTTTGTTTGAATTGATTAAATAAAAGTAACTTAATCTATTGTTTCCGTGCACAGATAATGGCATCCAGTCTTAACGGGTTGACAGTTGGAGACTCACTTCCTGATAATCTCATGGATTCTCCAGCAAGGTCTGAAAGCATGTTCTCTTTCAGGTAATATCATGTCCACTTTTTTGTGTGTAAAGTATGATTCACATTTTGGAGATTATGCTGATACTTCCGTGGATGAGGTTTATTTTGTTGCACTTCATCATTTGAATATTGAAACAGAAGCTTGCTCATGCATTGCATGAGTTCTATTCAATATCCATTGGATGAGCTATTGCAGCTGCAGAGTCTGAAAATTACTTTTTGTGATTCTTCTTCTCCTTCTTATGTGAGAGTTTGGTTAAATTTCTTAAAATCATCATTGTAGTCATTGATCGTTTTGTTGGTAGCTCTTATTGCAGCTGCAGAGTATGAAAACTATTTTCACCTGTAGTGATGTTAAACATTATGCTTTATTAATTTTTTTGGAGGGGTGGTGTTGCTCAATCAAGTAGTTTTGATGTGCTCAAGTGTTGAGAATGAAGATCCCTTTGCTGTTCCAGAATAAAATAGGATTACTAAAATTTTCCTCATTATGGTTTTCTTTGCAAAGAAACTCCAAACCTGGCATCGGTAGAAGGCCTTTATTTGTGTCTACTGTCTAGTTATTGGTCATATGAACACTGACACATTCATTCATCATTTTCCCTCATGCAAACCTATTATATGTGTGCACTAGGCCTGAATAACTCAACCTTTGTTTTTTGGTGTTTACATTGTCATGGCTTATTTGTCAATATTAATCGCTTGATACCCCTTAAACGTAACCTTGTAGAATGTAGACCATGGAAATTCTGTCATTTTCATGGTCTAATCCTCCCCCTCACTAGTGTGCCTCTTATTTACCATTATGTGGGCTATTTGATGTGAAATATGAAGTAATTGTGGGTAGGAGTAGGAACTAGAATTCACAATCAATTACTTTCCCATATCTCTTTATCTTGTTAAATAAGTATGTCACCAAACTCAATTACTAGTAGATCTTAGGTAAAAAAAAAACTACAAATACTTTTGGGAATGATGCAAGGCTGTGTTTATTTTGTGGGGGAGCGGGAGACAAAGGTTGAACAAGCAAGTAGCTCTATGAAGCGGCTTTGGTCAATAGACATGTTGCTTGATTTCTGTTGCAGTATATTTACCATAAGCATTTTTCCCCGCCTTAATATGATTCAAATTCTATTGTAAATAAGTTTGAATATATGCACATGTAAAAATGCACATAAAATGTTGCTAACTCTACGTATTTGTTGTTTAATATCCTATATGTTTGATAAATTGCTACTTTCCATATGTATAAGATATGAAACAACATATATGTAGAGTTAACTTTCCATAATAACTCTTACGTATTTTCTTTTTATAGAATGATATATACTATTAATTTAACATAATCAACATGTCCAACACATGAAATTACTTATCTTTGTCAAATATTAGGGTTTGGTAGGGTTAAGGAAAGAATTAAATTTTATATATTAAGGTGTGATTCGGTTTGATTTTAACAATAGGAAGTGAAAATTGCACTAAACCAAAATTAAAAAAAAAAGAGAAGTTTTTGTGGTTTTTGATTTTTCTTATGGATTAATTTGGCAGTTTAAAACAGTATAATTTGGTTTTAAACACCCTTAATACCAACATTGAACTACAAGCAATCTTTTGGAAAAATAAATTAGTTATATTCTCCAATGACCAATGATTAGCAAATGTTCCAATAATTAATTTCTTTTTGTTGAATTTTTCAGAGATGATATGTCTTTTTTGCAATATTCACCGATGTCAGAAGATTCAGATGACTTAAGGTTTTGCGAGACCCCTGTGCACAGTTGCTCATCTCAACTCGACAGTCTTCCCAGTAGTCCAGTTTCTCCACACAGGTACCAAAGACCGCAGAATGCATCATCTTCAGCACCTTCCTCAAGTTCGAATGCTTCTCATGTCTCCACCGTTACTTGCCCCCAGCCTCGTCAGAGAGGGTCAGATTCTGAAGGCCGCTTCCCATCATCTCCAAGTGATATATGCCACTCAGCTGACTTGAGAAGAGCTGCACTTCTAAGATCTGTGCAGATGAGAACACAACCTCCTAGCCCTGCATCTTTGGACCTTCCCTTTGTTTCTAACCCAGAGTCTGCTCCTAACATAGATCCTGAGGAAAGATCATGCCCATATATGAAATCTCTGGTTGACGAGAGAGAGTATTGAGGGTAGGGTTCATCAATGGGTATTCCTGTACTCCACTTCAACCTTGGTCATGGTATTTCGCCATGCAGGGTCCTAATGAACGAGTCTTCGGAAGGTAAAATTGCTATATTGGAGAATTCAGTTTTTTTTTTTAAATCGACAAATGTTAGTTCATTGATTTTGTTAGAAATGTCAGTTTAGAGGATTCAAATCCAACACTTCTCTTCCTTTCCCCTCCCTTCACCCTTCATCATTTTCCAATCACCAGCCCAACCTTAGGAGAAATATCAGTCTTGGTCTTGTTTACGGGATTTTGTGGTCCCGCTATAGCCCATTGTCTCCTCCAACTGCTCTCTAGTAAATTATGCGTAGTCCTTTTTTTTTGTCAAAGGAGAATCATGGAATTTCATTCATTAAAAATAGAGTTGTAGATACATGATGGTGTAATATGGAAAATTTTGGGACTAGCATAACATAGAGCAGCTTTTGCAAGCAATTGAGCTACAGTATTTGCTTGCATCTTGACAAGTCTAACTCTGAAATGTGGGTTTTGTGCAAGAAGAATTTTACATAGAAGAATGAAAGCACCAAGATCAGAATAATCGCTAATAGAGCTATTGATGCTATCTTCTAGCAATTTGCTGTCAGTCTCAAACTGCACATGAGAGAGCACGCAATGCGTACAGTCCTATGCCTTAGGAATTTTACTTTATGATTTTCATTGGTTTCATTCGAGATGGTTGATTGTTGCGTTCATTTCTTATTTATAAGCAAATCGTACACCATCAAATAGCGAAGGAAACACATGGTATAAAGACAAAAGTTATCGTCTCCCAAAATTTTAAACTGCTCAGGTAAGACTACAATGGGGAGAAGAATCGTAATCTTTAACCCCAAAAGCGCCATGCAAGATAGGGTCATTAATAGAGACTCAAACTAAGCACTACAAGTAAGTATCCACGTTGAATATCTCCCAGCAATTTCGATATCAAAGTCAAACAATCATCGGCAGCTGCGGTGGATCACGAGCTTCCATGAGAGTTGGTTAACAATGCACCAATAAGTCAAGCAGCATATGTCGACAAGATATTTTTCTTTAGAGTTAACTCGTCGGCCTTCGCAGGGCTAATGGACTGCATCAATCAATCAACATAGGCAAGTGAGTAGCGCGATTATACATTCAATTTTTAATCTCACTTTACGACCAACTTTAATTATTGCAAGAAAACAAAGTATTTCTCGAGTCTTGGAATTTGAACAACGAATCACGATAAATTATTATTTCACGAATAAGTAAGGTTTCAACGTTTGGGACTGAAAAGAGAATATTACCTTGTCAAGAATGCGCTGTAGGCGCTGAATTTCGTTCTTAGCATAATCAGAACCTTTTTCCCTGTAATTCTTGGCAGCTTTCAAGTAAATCTTCCCGTACCTAACGATATTATTGGATTATTGCATTTGGTTTCTTATTATGGGCAAATATTGCAGAATATATGAAATATAATGATGCAAATTAAGCTATTCTCAATGTTGTAGAAAGATGATATTCAAGTTACCTTGAGGCGGAACCCTTAAGCTTCACAACTTCCTCTTCCAATCGGGTAAACACGGATTTCTTCTCTTCATCGCTGGCAGCTACAAACTCCTTTACCAAGACATCCAAGCTTTCTACTATACCAGCCTATACAGAAATATCAAATGTATGAATAAGATACCAATTGCAACAATTTTAACTTTTATCCCCGACCAAAAAATAAAATAAAACAAAACTCTAGATTTCACTAACTTGGGAAGTAAGTTGTCCTTTTCCATCTCGACTTGCTCCAGATTTCTCATTGATAAAAGCCACAAAGTCATCCAAGTCTCTTCCACCTCCGTAGTCTTCACCAGCTTTGTTGCCCTTTGGGAAGAACTTCAAGGTAGGAAATCCACTCACGTCGTACCTGCATAAATATTATTCCAGCAAACTTCAATTATTTATCATGTTGTAACGATTCGTATATTCCATCACATTATGACTTGAAAGGAAGACAACTATGAATAAGCACTACACAACGTGCACATCAATCTAGGACCTTTAAAAACAATTTTACTTCTACGGGCCTTCACCTCTGAAGTTTGATTCAGTCAGAAGACTCAGAACAAAAACAACTACACAAAATAGATCAGGTAAATAAAACTCACTTTTCAGCCAGATCCCTATATTTATCAGCATCCAGATTTGCAATTACTACATCTTCCTCCAATTTAAATGCTGTGGCAACTTTCTCGTAAGTCTGGAGGGAAAAAAGAGCATAGTCAGGTTCCACAATATTGGTTTTATGAAAATTAAAGGTCCCAACCTTAAATTGATAACAAGGAACCTCAAAGATATACTTACAGGAGCAAGACTTTTGCAATGTCCACACCTAGCAGAATCCCAAAATTTATTAGATCTAGCGGTATGAGTGTTTTCACAATACAGTGTGCAATGTAAACTAAGTTTTACCAAATTTTAGTCCAAAACAAAATAAAGATAAAAATAGAAACAATACAAAAATTATTGGTCAGTACCATGGTGCATAAAACTCAACCAAGACATCTTTGGCTTCATCCAAGACAACCTCATTAAAATTTTCAGGTGTTAGCACCACTACATTGGAAGGAACTGTAGCAATCTTTACATTCGTTCCTGCAAGCAAATCTCTTCGTTAGGAAATCCCATTAAAATTGCAAGCCAAAAGCACATAGTAGAAGACAAAGGGAAAACCAAATTGTGTTGATGTCTATCCTCAACATAACCATGACAGCTAAAAAATATAAGGAAAGTGTGTAGATAGTGATGTTCTTATAAGATATGAATGAAACCAAAAAAATTAGTGGCTTGGTAAATTCTTTCCTACATAAAATATTTTTCATTTTTTCAAAAGATGGTGCAATATGGCTAATTTCTGATGTTCAATTCAAGATACTACATTCCCTTAGAAGTTACACAAACATGTTAATATCACAATGCCTTTGCCTTCATAAAAATTAAAACACTAGGTTTCAAAAGCTCGAGAGTACCTCCTTCCGTATTTACAAACTCAACAAGTGATTCAGCAGTGCGTGGCCCTTCATACCTATGGGAATTTTCCAAAATCAAATATTGAATGCAAAAGGAATGATAGATGTGAAATGACAGGTAAATAACTATGAATTGAGATATAAAATCGTCTCCATGTTATATTCCAATAGAGAAGATCTCCTCACTTTTTGGCTTCAAGAGATCCTTTTGGAAACCACTGAATTGTTGGGTACCCAGAGACTCCATACTTGCTGCACAAACTCTTATGCTCATCACAGTCAACCTACATTACATTAAAAAGTAAGCTTTGTCAATTTAATAGGTAATGAAGTTATTGAATCATCATTGAGAAATGCCAAAAAGAAACAACAAAAACGTACAAACACAAGAAATCTGAGTACGTTGACAAAGTGTATATCACTTTTTATGAGGAGGTGGGGGTGGGTTGGACTAAGAGTTCAATAACGGAGAAAAGATAGTCTGAGTGATTATATAGCTTAAACTTCTTCATCATGAAGGCAGGTATATAACATGAACATGCTCCACACCACACTAAGAGAGGGATTACCAATAAAATGAAGTACACAAACAATCATAAATACATAAAATGCCTGAAGCTCAAAAAATACCACAACAAATTATTAAGTAAACAGAAAAATGGTAAAATAATATTAGAGGTTCTGAAAGAAACACCAGGGTGCTGACCTTGCCAATTAAAACAGATTTGGCTTTCTTGAAGCTGCTACCAAGCTTTTCATATTCTGGAGCAAGCTTTTTGCAGTGTCCACACCTATTACAACAAAAAAGGAAGTGATCGTAAACATAATGACATATTAGTGAACATAATAACATAAGGAAATTACTAAGTAATTAGTACAATGAATTGGTTAAGCTCATGAAGTTTTGAAACACAGAATGATTGATCGAGACTTTTGTTTCGGAGTTTTGGACAGGGTTTCTACTCGTGAAGTTTTTTGATGGATAAGATGTTAGGGAGTGATCTTTAACTTGTTTGAAGAAGTAGTAATTAGCTGTTTTCCCGTTTTACCCCTTTTCTTTTTTCTGGAAGCACATTGGGTTGGGCATGGAACTGAGACCTGGAGTTAGAATTTTAGTTAAGATGTCTGGAAGTCATTTTAGAAACAGAATCACAGTTAAAAGACCAATTCCATGGAATTATAACACAACTAAAATTAACCCTTCCCAACTTCTAATCCTTACCCTTTGAATCACAATTCATAACTTCACTCTCGAAGTTGCAGCAATAGCTTTCCTTGTTTTTGTTGCTCCTGCTGCCATCCCTGCATCTCTACTGCCATCCTCCCCTCATTGTCACCGCCACTATCATGGTACCACCACCACCATCGTTCCTACCACCTAAGAATCTTCTTTTTCGCCACTCAAAGCTGACATAACCCCACCAATGACTACCCGTACTCAAAAAATGGATTCAACTATAATTCTATGCTCTAATTTTTGCATAACCCAAACATGAGAATTATGACTCTGAACCAGATTCAATTATGACGAGATTGGATTTGAATTTACAATTTTAAACTACAATTCCAACTAGATGCGCCAAGTGGAATCTAAAAGTTTCTATTGTTATGTCTTGAGTGTTTCTTTTCGTCTCTCAATGTCAATGATATAAAGGATGACCGTTTAATTCTCAAATTATAGTAATCTTAATTGCACCTTTTAGTCCCTGTACTTTAATTAGAGGGATATTATCTTCTAATTATTTGATTGAAGGAATCAAAGACTATAGTCAACCCGTAATAAATTAGAAGTTAAATAAAGAACAATAATAGTTTTAATTTAATTTATTAATTTAAAAAATAAGTTCATGATGAGAGGGACAAACTACCCTAGTAAACAAAATCTAGAGGAACAAAATTGCACCGAAAGTCAAACCGGTATCGTATTGTATCGTCTACAACAAGAATAAGTACAAATCAACAGAAGGTAAAACGACAAGTTGAACCGTTAAACGCAAAGAACACATGCAATCCGATCAGAACGAGGCTAAAAAGGAAAACATCAGAATCGGTTAATAATAAACCCTACCTAATAACGATTTCAAGAAATCAAAGTAACGATGGAATAAAGAATAGTTGATAGAAACAGAGAGGAAGAGATCGAGAAGATTGGTAAGTTACCAAGGAGCATAGAACTCAACGAGAGCTCCTCTGTCCTGACCAACTTCCTTCTCGAAGTTATCTTCAGAGAGCACAACGACGTCGTCTGCTGAGGCCGATTGGAACAGCAGAGCAAACGCAAACGCTGCCAACGCTATTCTCCTGCTCCAGATCTGATACTTCTCCATCTTCTTCTTCTTCTTCTTCTCGATTTCAGCTCATCTGCAACGGCACGTGCGGGATTTTATAGGAAACCTGTTTCGGTGTAGAGTTTTCGTTCCTCCGTTTCGGTCACGTGGCGTCATTTTATTGCATCGCTTGTCGTTAAAGTCATCGTTGGCCAATGCATTTCTCGCGGTGCTACCACGTCATACCTAGATTCTTTTACCTGTGACGTCTCGTTCTTGACGTGGCAATTGATGAGAGGAACACAGTGTCAATAGTCAGAGTATCTGAGCAACGTGTAAAGTGCCTGTTGTACTCGTACAAATGTATGCACGTATATACACTAATACATACGATATAATGCAGGGACAACGCATTTATTTTTTGCTAAAATAAAATTTTGATACTCCTAGTTTCATAAATATGTAAAACTTTTTGCACTTTTGCTGCACAACCATTTTTTTTTTATTGTAACTGGTATAATTATTAATGTAATTATAAATTAATTAAAATTTATTAGTTATTAAAAAAATCTTTTATGAAAATTAAGTGATTAAACATAAATAGTTAATAGGTTGAAGTTAAAGTTAATTATTTAAATATTATTTGAGCTTAATTATTGATAGAAATAATTTTTTATTAACAGAATTTTTTTTATGAACTGAAAGATTAAGAAAAAAAATTATAAAAGATTCTTGTAACGTAAAAAAAAAATATTAAGTTAATAAAAAATTACTAAAAAAATTTACTTATTAAATAAACTTTTCAAAACTAATTAAAATATCCCCTATATGTCAGAAGAAAGAAAGGTTGTTCCTCAATTCAAACGTATCATAATAAACTATTAAATTTAAATGTTTTTACTTGCCAAGATTAATTTTAACTCTCGGTTAAAAGAATACTCTGAAATTCAGTCTGCTCTACAAATTAACATTCTCAAGGCAACCGTTTAGTTAGCAGTATTGATAACCATGTCAACTTATTTGAATGATTTTTTATTCATGATCGCAATTGAAGATTTCATAATTATTTTTATAATCTATTTACGTGGCAAAAATGTACCATGTCAACTTATTTGAATGATTTTTTATTCATGGTCGCAATTGAAGATTTCATAATTATTTTTATAATCTATTTACGTGGCAAAAATGTAAGCACACAGAGGAAATAAAATCTTTTGAATTAAGGAATATTCAAGGTATAGTTTCCATTTGTGCCTTGGACTGGGGACAGGCTCTGAATGATTACTATTTGCAACCCAAAGCAAAAGGAAGACAACACATACAGCCCAAGCAAATGCTACAACCTACAAGCTCAGAAACTTTTCCACGGGTCCTCCAAGTCAATAAATGTGTGTTTGTCCTTGTCAACGACACACAAATGATACATGCGCACAAGGAAATTATTTTACATATCTTCCAAGACAATAAATGAGTGATTATTTAAAAACAACAAGTTTAATTACATGTTTATCCCTATTTTTTTAAAAAAAAAATCTTTTAATCATTAAAAAAAATTAACACATATTTAGTGGTCAAAATATAATAGAATATGATAGAATACTAACATTAAAATAAGACAAGATAAAAATATGATAAAATTAAATCTTATGATGTACACCAAATACTAAATTAAATGAGAATAACATATAATATAAATTATGCTCAAAATTACTCACAATATTACCAATTCCGAAAACTATAAATATTATATTTCTATAATTAAAATATAAAAATTAAATCTTATTTATGCAATTAATTTTCTTAAAATAATATATAGATTGTATTTTTTATAAATTATAATTATTATTTAAAAAATTTATTTAAAATATTTAAATATTTTTAATATTTTAATTAATAATATAATTTAAATCACGTATCAAAATTATTATATATATGTATACAGTATAATATGCTGATTAAAAAATAATATATATTATATAAATCAATATATTATATAGTACGTGTAATGCATACTAATATATCAATTTATATATATATAATAATTATTATAATATTTAATATAGTATATTATATAGAGAGGGAGAAAAAAGGGTTTATCTTATGCCATTGATGGCTTAATTTGATGCTAACCTAGTTTTTTTAAAAGGAAAAATAGTTATATTATTTCATTTTAGAGTTAAAAAACAATACATGATGAGATATAATTAAAACTATGAGAGTTAGCGTAAAATTTTGAAGCCCTAGCAAAATTATGAGTTATAAAATTGACTTACCTTTTCACAAAATTCAGCCTAGAGTTAGAAATAAATTGAAACTCCACTCTGCATCTATTCAAAATAAGATTGAATTCTGTAATTCCTTCAGAGCAGCTGTTGAATGAATCCACAACACTTATACAGTCAAGCTCAAATATGACATTATGTATGTTGAGATGATGGATCCAGCTAATGGCCCAAACTTCAGCTTCCTTTGGGGATGGCATACCTGATGCGTGGAAGGTTATTGCTTTCATGAAATTTCCTTTGCTGTCACGTAAACAAACACCAGCACTGAATGATTTGTTATCCGAGAAAGTAGCAGCATCAAGATTGCATTTGAAGTAATTTTGTTGGGGAGGAGATCACGTTGTGATGTTGCTGCTCGTTTCAGAATGTTACTGGATAGTTGGTTTTTGGACTTCTTCCCATTGATTCTAACCTAGATTTTCCCTTCTTTTTTTATTTTTTTTATCAAGACCTAACTTTTCCCATAGAATAAAAAATACAATATGATAGGATATGATACCGAATTATATTATTAGACTAAAGAAAGACCAGATTTAGTTTATAATTTTGTTCGATAGTTTGTAATTTTTTTATTATTTGTTTTTTGGTAAAAAAAGCCCTGTAATTTTTATAAGTTCAATAACACAATGTATAACTATAACTATTAGTATGAAAAGAATAACTCATTTCATGTTCATTTTCTTAGGAACATTTTCCTCCCAATTATTATAAATCACCATGTTATTTTTTTTAACTTTGGAATTTTATTTTTTAACAATCGATTGCAATTACATATTTTAAAGAGAAATTATACTTTTACAACAAATTATTTAATAAAATATACATTTTAAAACAAGTCGCATTCAATTATGCAATTAACTTTCAAGTTCAGTCACATTTATTTTTACACTAGTATTATACATTTTTTTTAAAAACTACAAAGCTCCATTATTTAGACAAACAAAGATCATTAATTAACATTAATTAGTATCTCACGATTGCCATAGTGTGGACCATTGTTTTAAAGGAATAGGGCACCCGTTCTTCCGAATACATTAACCAGAGACGCAGGACATATATATATATTTATGTTGTCATAATATCTTAGGCAGATCTACCTACTCTACATGACTACGTACATTTACAAATTGCAATGTACCGGACACCATTATTAACTCAAGAAACCACACAATTTTATAGAAGAGGAACCCACGAATAAATATTTTTTACAGTTGTGTTAGGATTACTTTATATTATTCTTAAAAATAATTCTTAATCAAAAATTTTATTAAGATTTTTTTATAAAGTTTATCTTCTCTTAAAACTGGTAATATGTATAAGCACAATAAACCAAAAAAATATAACACAAATGGTGTGTTTAACTACCTTTAAATTATAAGATTGACCGATAGTTAAAAAAATACGAATAACAAATAGACGGTGAGTTTGAATTTCTTTTACTAACAAAAATTAATAAATTCATTCTACAGCTCAAAAAATTATTGTTGAGAATGATATCAAGTTTCTTTTTAGATTTTATAATTATTTGATTATAAAATATTAATAAATAATTATGCAGCTAAAAAAATTATAAAATAAAAATAAAAAATTAATAACTAATAGTATTATTACATCAAGTTTGTCGTTTTTATCTTAGGTCTCAATTTTTTTAGACACGGTTTTATATGTTGGTAACGTAAAGATTTTTTATATTATTTTCTGTTAACTTTTATAACAATTATTTCTAAGAATTATCTTTACAACAATTTCTAATTATTAAATAATTAATAATTAATAGAACAAAAATATTCACACGAAAAAATTTATATTTATTTATGTACCATAAATGAGTTATATAAAATCAAATTCTACCTCGTACATAACAAAAATCCATATTTCAAACTACCTAGCAATGTAATAGTGACTAATGTCCGCCTCGAATCTACCAGATATTTTGAACTCTATGGCATACAAATTCTAAGGGTATGTTTGGATGAGGGGAAGAAAAAGAGAAATGGATGGAAAATTAAAAAACTTTAAGGTGTGTTTTATAATTGTTTACATTCTATTTTAATTCAAATTTTACCTTAAATTTAATTATTTTCTCTTTAGGGATATGCAATAGGACGAGGAGCGAACACACACACTAGGCATGAATCAAGAGAGGAACCAATCAACCATGTCGTTTTGCATCTGAGTATCTGTCTCTCCCAAATTTTTGCTTTGGCTTTCCCAAGCATCGTCCTCCCACGGCCAAGTGAGCGGTTTTTCTTGTTGCTCCCAATTATTACAAGCTTCGGACTCGACAACGTTATTAAACTCTATGACACTCTCCCAATCCCAGTGTTGATCCAATGCCATGGAAGAAGAGCATGAATACCCCTCTCCACTCGATGCCATTTTGTCGCGACACGCATCACTCACCCTCACTACCATGTCATTGTTGTCTATCTCTTCACTCAAGTCCCAAACCACACATGTTGTTTCCGGAAGCCAACTTTCCAAAATGTCACTAATGCCCTCCATTTGGCACAGTCCCAAGATGTCTTCATCGTTACTTTCATCAACGCTCCTGTCACATTTATTTACCTCTGCCTCTAGCTCCTCTATTCTTGGCTCATTCACATCTGCCACGTCAGCGTCCAAGACCGTGAAATCACTATTTGGTTGAGTAAACGTTTGTTTGGGTCTCTGGTAAATTGCGACATTGACATTTTGGGTGTAGGTTTTGTTCTTATTCATGGCCCAACGGCTTGTTCTACCACCTTTGAGCTTGGGAGGAATAGACGCTACTTTAGGTGTATCCATGATCCCTGCACTTGCACCTGGGAAACTGTAAATTTTTCTGCTGAGGTGAGAATTCCAGTAGTTTTTTATCTCGTTGTCCGTTCTTCCTGGTAAATGACTTGCTATCAAAGACCACCTAAAATCAACAAAAGCCACATAATTAATAATTTAATATTAAATAAGATAAATATTATTTTATGCATATGATTTTATTGCTAGGAGTATTTTTCAGTCATACAAGGGTATTTGGTTTACTTATTTTCTGTTTTTATTTTTATTGAAAATAGAAAATGGTGATAAAAATGTGTTTGGTTGAATTTATGTTTTCATTTTCAGTAAAAATATTTTTTCAAACGAACTAAAACTAGAAACAATAAAATCTCATTTTCAATATTTTTAGTTGAAACCACAAATCTCATTTTGGGTAAAATGAAAATTTAGTGACAAGAAATGTAATTTTAAACAAATTTAAAAATGTATTTTCAGTATTTTTATTTCTTAAAAACAAAAAACAAGTGAAATCAAATATATTTTCAAAATTCTAATATTTTAAAAATGAAAATAATTTTCTGAAAATAAAAATACAAACCAAACACATTTTGAAGAATCTTTAAATTACTAAAATATGAATTATTTCTTTTCAACCTCATTTTTTCCATACACACTAAATTCTATCTTATGTCTGCGAGAAATTTCAGTTTACTCGAACCAATCAAAATCAGTACAATTACCATTATATACATTATACAATATAACTTAATCTATTTGAATAAAAAAAGGAGTACCATAAACCTAATAATTAATTTTTAAAAATTGATAATTAAAAATTAGTTGAAAGTCGAAAAATTATATTATTAAAGTATAAGTATTTTGTAAAATTATTGTCCAAGTAATTAGAAAATATAAATTATATAAATAAATATTAAATTTTACTTTTAAAACTTACATTTAAAAATGTTACTTTTTTTTAAAAATACTTTATAAAAAATAAAAATTTAACCTGGTAGTAAGAACTAAAACAAATTTTAAAATTAATTTTTACTTTAAATATGTCGGGCATTTTTGCTCATATATGTTGATTTTTTTTATTAATGTATGAAGTCTTCTTTACTTTATAAATATTAATATTAAGTATTTTTTTATGAACTTAAAATGTAAATTTTAGTTGTTTTATTGTTAAGTCAATCATAAGTATATGATATTATATAAAAGCACGTGAACAATATCCACATTATATATGCGTGGATTAAGTTTTTAACCTGAAAAGAAAAGGGTATAACAATAACAGTGAGGATGAAAAAAGTCATTTAAAATAATTTGAACACAAAATTGATTCATTTTTAAAAATTGAGCATCTTTTAAGAATTTGAGGATCAAATTAAACAATTTTAAATAATTTTTAAAAAATAATAATAACTAAACCTTTATAATTTCAACATTTTATTTATGTGAATTATTGTTCATCTTGTTAATTTGCTTATGCATTCAACCTAAATGCATCGACATATTATAAGCATGTTTAGATTCAAATTTGTAAGAATATCTTAAGTTTGATTTCTCTAAAGTTAAGTTTGCAGATAAAGTTTTGCTATCAAACATATTTTTAATTAAAAGATAATTAAATATGACTTTAAACATACTTTGAACCTCCTACGTGAAAT
Organism: Glycine max; assembly: GCF_000004515.6. Classification (NCBI taxonomy): domain Eukaryota; kingdom Viridiplantae; phylum Streptophyta; class Magnoliopsida; order Fabales; family Fabaceae; genus Glycine; species Glycine max. The sequence continues at coordinate 1,304,733 of NC_038246.2, read as the reverse complement.
CCAAACATACCTTACAAGTAATTTCAGCTTATTTTAGATATCAGACATGAAAGGAGGGTGGTTTATCCATGTTAATTAATCTCTTATAAGCATACACTCAGTCACTAATCTCTATTTTTATGTTACGTCGGACTGATCAATATCATATCATGTTTATAATATCTTCGGTAAAAAATAAAAAAGATGTAACTATTTAGAAAAGAGCATAATTAAAAAATGATAAGGTATATATTAATGTGATTTACTTGTCACTAATATGAAGCACCAATCATTAACGAGAGGAAGAAGAGAAAAAAAGCAAGAAAGAAAAGAAAAGAAACCTTACTTTATATATAAATTGATTTATCACTAATATTAATTTTTCTTGTAGTGGAACTAACTAAAATACTGGTGAAATATAATTATAATTAACAATTAAAGGTATATCTTAATAATATTATATATATATATACACACACACTAATTTTCGAGAGAGCCAAAAGTCAAAAACCAAGACATGATTCAAAAACGCTCAACGTACGATAATATACCCAATCATGATTTAAAACATTATTAATAAGACAGCAATGTTCCTCTAAAAAAACAAAAGAGAGACAACAATGTTATATATTCGAATAAAAAGAAATGAGAAGACTCTTTTCAAAGAATATAAATATCGACAAATTCTTAATTAAAAAATATACTTTCAAAAAATCCAAATGAAAGTGAGAGTAAATTTTTTTATATAAATTATTTTTATGCATATATTTCTTTATATGCTCATTTAATTTATGCTATAAACATTTATCAAACATTGTCGATTGTCCTCAATCAATTATTTGTCTTTAATTTCGATTTAAGACCAATGACGTAAAGTGATTTGAACCACGTTTGTTTTACACACACCTAACTAATATACATTGATAGCTTAACAAGTAAGTGAACGACAAGTAAGAAACAATTAATTTCAGTCTCTTTTTACAACTCATCTCATCTCATACTATAATTAAAGTAGGCCCCTTATATTTTGCTTTTTCTCCAACTTGAAAAGAAAATGAAAGAAAGTTTTTGATATATCAAAAGTTTTATGTCATTTTATATATACATACTTTTCCTTCTTTTTTTTTTAACAAGCAAACGATTTTTTTTTATCATGTCCATACACTATTTTCTCTTGTTTTAAACTAGTTATGGATATTGGATAGATGTTTCTATTTTTATACTTGGTAAATGGTAGTAATTTGTAATTACGGTAAAGACATAATCTAAGGTTGTTGGCAACCGAGTTTTTATTTTTTTATTTTTATCAAAGTGTTTGGATATTTACAAGTAAATAAACTGAACTGCAGTACTTGGCATCAAATTTCGTACCTGTTAAGTAATGGCAGTTTAAATTGTACTGAAAATAAATAAATAAATCCTTTATTGTTTTAAAAGTTGCTGAAATACTGCAGAACATGCTCCTTTCATTTTGTTACTTAAAGTTAATTTTATGAATTCTGTGAAGAAAAAAAAAACAGATTTATGAATGTGATCCAGTAGTAAATAGAGGAGCTTTGAAATACTGGAGTATAGTTTTCAGTATGCCTTTGGCACTAACCTGTTACCAAAAGAAGCGTGCAACTTAACGATTGTATTTTCCTCTTCAGCAGAAATGTTCCCTCTTTTAAGGTCAGCTCTCAAATAGTTAATCCATCTCAGCCTGCAACTCTTCCCGCACCTTAATAATCCTTCCAAACCCCAAAAATGCCAGTCAGAAAAAAGAAAAAAAATATATCAATTGATCTACAACACAAATTACTTCTTCCACAATAAATACTCCCATATAGTAGCAACAAAATTAATTTGCTGTTGGAAGTTCAAACTTATTGTATCAATCGATAAAAAAATAAATATTATTAACAATTAATACGTACCTGCATTTTTAGGCAATGACCTCCAAGAACCTTCCCCGTTGGTCTGAATGTATTTTGCCAAGGTCTCATCCTCCTCTGCTGTCCACCTCCCTTTCTTCAACCCCACTTTCTCACAACAAGGAGCCCTTCCCATGTCTGAGGTTTTGTTTATGTGCAAAAACAAAAGCACAAATTATAAGAAAACAGGAACAGCACAAAACAAACTAGAGAACACAGAACGCGTTGGAGAAGGGAAAGTGCATGTTTTGTAAGTGATGCTGTGGTGTTCTTTACAAGTTGCAAAACGAGCCCCTCGTGCTTGTAAAGTTTTTTTGCTGAAGTGTAAAATGGGGTTAAAGGAGTGTAAAGGAATTTATAGAACTCCAAAAGCGAGTCGCAGGGGTGGGGCCCGGTGATGGAGACATATCTGTGGTGCTGGATCTTGCCACGTTGGCTGTGTATGCTACAGTCGTGGCTCACTACCGTTGACAACCTCGTGACGGGGCTTCCATCCCCCACGTTCATGCAATACTGTTTGTTACTCTTAGAAAATTAAAATAAATAAATATAAATAAAATGTAAAATTTTAAACTAAATAACAAAGTAATTTTGGATTGTATGTAGACAAAAGATTTTTTACCAATACTAATACTCTTACCCTCAAAAAGATAATTTTTTTATACGAAAAGAAAAAGAAAAATTTTAGAAAAAAAAAATTATTTTTTGGTAGAAGAGAATATATATATATATATATATATATATATATATATATATAATATAAAAGTATAGAATCTGTAACAATAAAAAAATCTCAAAATAAAACTAAGAGACTATTAAAAACCAAAACATAAAATAAAATAAACTTAATAAGAATAAAAATTCTAAACTAATATTTTATTTTACAAAAATAAAATTAATATAAGTAATATACTTTTATAAATTTTAAATTATAAAAAAATTATTTAGTAACAGTTACAACAAATGTGCATTAATTGCTTTAGAATTATAACGCTCTAATGGTACGTAAGAAAAGGAAAATTTTCTAATCACGTGACGTCATTCGATTAATTCTTTTTCACAAATTACCGTAATAAATTTTACGAATTGCACTCAAATCTTCTGTCAACAAAAAAACGCTCAAATCTTTTTTATACGGACTTTTTTTTTTGACAGTTTATACGGACACTTGAAATTTTAACAAAATGTATATTCTCATTAATTTAATGGACATGCGAGTGTCACGTCTTTGTTTTAAAATATTAAATATTTGTACAATGTACAAATTTATATAATTATGAATATTGATTAAATTATTGCACATAAATTAAATGCATAAAGTATATACAATTTTTTTTTATTAATTAATGTCAGTTTCACTCTCTCTTCGTCAAGATTGAAAAATCATTCAATGTTCTAGGCTTCTAGAGTATAGAATCATGCTCCTAATTTTTTTTGTAGAACTAATTTTTTATGTAAATATGACATTTTTTTAGTGAAAAGTCAATCACTAATTTTTTAGATATTAACATTTATTTAAGGCATAAATATCTCTAAAAATATATTTTTTCGATCGCATATATCTGAGATTAAATTATTGATCATACCTTTAAAAGATAAGATTTTGATAGTCATGTTACATTATTTTTGATACATAATTATATAAAACTAATATAATTAATCTTAGGTTTAACATATTTATTTAACCTACAGTAAAAATTATTTAATTAATTAAAATGTAAAAAATATAGGAAAAATTGAAAATTATATCAAAATTACAAATTTTTTAAAATAGGACAACCAAATATTTTATTTTAAAAAAGAGCCAAAATTGTGGATCTTACAAAATAAAATAAAAGAACCAAAACTTTGTATTTAAGTCTATTTAATACTAACTATTTTTTAGTTGTCTCAATTCAAAAAATTAAAATCAAAATACACTTTTTAAATTTGAGAATGGACTATAAAAATATTATCCTCCCCCAATAAATCATCAAATACTGTATTATTAAACATAATACTAAATTAATCAATTTAAATACACAAGTAACTTTATATTAATTGAATACAATACATTCATTTTTTTTTCCTATTAAATATCACATATATACTTTAAGTATTTAGATAACTTTTAATTTGTATAATTTATGTATGTTTTATTGTAATCTCGTGTTTTTTTAGTGCATAGTTTAATTATATTAATTAAATGGTAAGAGAAATTAAATTATTTTTTTATGATTTTAATATCATATATAAAATAAAATTATTTTCAGTTTAAACAATTTAAACATAAATATAGATAATTAAAAAGAAAAAAAAAACAAAAAAGCCCACGGTATGTGGGGAACCGACTTGATAATATGATTTTGAAAATAAAAAACACACATTATGAAATCATTTTTCCTTCATAAGCTGTATAAAAAATAATACTTTAGAAATTAGTTTCCTAATAATCTATTTATAAATTATCATGTAAAAACACAAAAAAAAAAGCAATTTAGTAATCGATTCGGGGGAATCGATTTCTCACTTGTTTTATTATTTGTATAATTAGCGTAAATATTTTTTAGATTATATTATTTGGATAAATATTTATTTTTTTTTATATATATTGGATAAAAAAACTCGTTTGTTTTATGGGGACATTCTTTTGAGGATTTTTTGTAATAGTTCCAATTTCCAAACATTTAGTAAGTGTGAATTTGTTACCAATTTTTTTCAGTAAGTATGAATAGTTCCAAAATTATTCAAAAAAAATTAATATTTTTAATGAGAAATATTTTTTTTGTAAAATATTTTTGTAATATGAATAACTTTTATTTTAAAAGTTGATTTTGTAAGATTAAAATAAGTACAATGACTCGAATCTTAAGAAAAAAGTGAGAAATAATTTAATTAACCACCAGATTAAAAAAATTATTAGTATATCTTTTTTATTACTTTAAAAAATATTTTATTATTGAATAAAGTACACGTTTTATTAATTAAAGGATTTAATTTTTTCGGTCTCTAATATGACTAAGGTCACATTAAATTATTTTAAACTTTTTCTTACTCAAAAATCACTCTTAAAAAATCATATTTTATTCACAATTTTAAAATTTTCTTCTTTGAAATCTTAATCCTAAGAGCATAAATGGATCGGATTCAATCCGTGAATTCGTCGGATTCAATCTAATTCAATTAAGATTTGGTGGATTTGATTGAGTTATCGGATTAGATTAATTTTAATTTAATGAAATCAATTAAAATTTATATATATATATATATATATATACGAGATAAAACTTGCACCCAAAGCTTGTCCTCATTGTTTGACTAGATCGTGGCTTAGTTCTGACCAAACAATAAAATTACACGGTTCACACATAAATTAATGGATATTTGGCTAATTGAGTAAACAAGTTATATAATTACTTATTTAATATTTTTTTATCAAATGAGATTTTATTGATGAACTTAATAATGAAATTTATTAAAAACGTTGAAAAGTCTATAGTGTCTATACAAAGGTTACAAGTCACCTTCACAAAATCCAAATGATCTCTTTTTGATTATAAGCCGTGGGCCTGTGGCAACGTCGTCGTCAGTGAGGTGGTTGCCTTAGGTTCCCAAATAATAAGTATTTATATTTTCTTGTTTTATTTAATATGTAATTTTAGTTTTTTTTATTTAAAATATAAATATTTTAATTTAATTTTAGAAAATTCATATTTCGTCTCATTTTTAATTTTTTTTACGTTTTATTTTTTTATTTTAGTTCAATTGAACCAAAAGCCAACCCAATTAATTGCATTTTTCATTCTTTTTTTAAAAAATTCATTGCATTTTAGAATGGTTTTCTGAAAAGTAATGAGAATGATGAAAGTGCAGGAAATGCAATACTTGTTTGAGACTTGAATCTTGCACTCTTCAAGTCGAATCCTACACCCTCATTATTATGTGAAAATACAACAATATTCTTAATGAAATTTCCACCTTCCATCTCCCAATTCTAACACTTCCCTTCTCTCTTCTATCAACCCGCAACGGCACACTCCCGTGTTCCGGAAAGACCATTCCGTAAGGGTATAAAGAGAACAACAGAAAAGGAGAGGATCTAGACTTGCGCTGGCTGTGGGAGAAAGAAGAGGAAGAAACGCACCAGAGCCAGAAAATGGATTCCTATTTGAAGGGTGCATAACCGCATGGATAAGCTCACACTAACCTGTCAATTTGGGATCCAATTTGGTTCCTTAGGAGATATCAAAGAAGAAATTTTAAAATGTAATAATATCAATTCATAGAGATACAAAAGAAAGGATTGTCTGTTGATTCAAACCCTAACCTACAGATAGGGACAGAGAAAGAGGGAAAAAGAGAAAGATTTCACATAGTACTTTTGGTGAAAAAATAAAAGAGATATGTTGGGGGGTTTTTTAAAAAATGGAAATCTCTTGTTTTGTATTTAGTTCAGCTTTGAAAAAAAAATGTTCGGAATTTATATATATATATATATATATAGGAAAATTTGAAATGCAAGTAAGATGTGTCGATAAAAAGTGCATTAGATTGGATCGATCAAATAAAATTGATTTTAGAAAGTCATCCAAACGGAACCGTAAATTGTTTTGTAGGAACATACTAAGTGTGATGGTGAATGGAGAGTTTGAACATACAAAGTGTGACGCGGAATCAGTTTCAGGACCAACACATACATACATATATAACAATAACATACGTTTGATTTGATTTATTGGTCCGATCCTCGCAACTCTCCCTCCCAAGGGTCGTCCTAGAGCCAACCTATTGTTCCTCCTATGCCTTCTATACTCCCTCTCTTGTTGCATTTCCATGCATTAGATTTGTATATATGTTCATTAAAATACACTCAGTGCAAAGTTATACACTCTCCTCCAATCATGAATTGTTAGTCGAAATTATTAACTCTTATAATAATTTGGATTAGAGCTGAACTCAATCCCGCAAAATTGGGTTTGTGGGGTTAAGTTAGACCCTTAACCAAAATTTTAAGATGGTATCGATATCTATTTTAGATCTATTGTTTGGTCCCCTGCATTACTACACTCTAGGCACATAATCCTGTGCATGAGGTGTGTTGGAAAATCAGCTTAATTACAGTTACCCTTAGCATGTCTTAATTAGGGCCTATCAAAGTTGGTTATCCATGTTGCAGAAAAGGTTATCTATGGAGGGATTGAGTAGAAAGGCTTAGTGAAGTATGGTAGAGAGTAGCTGCTAGGACATCAGCTTTCGAGTGGTTGAATTAGTAGAGATATGACCAATGTAGTCTTTATAAAAGCTTGGACAATCCTCACCTTATAAACTAACTTTATGGGATTGACCCTAAGCCTATATCTAAGATGATAATGATATTATGAATAAATAATATATACAGTATCTGATCATTTCTGATTGATTAGTAGTACAAATTTTTTTACACTGCATCCCAATTCACATTCTCATTCACATTTAAATACATTCACCAAGCACGTACTTTACCACTAGTAAGGCAAAGTTGTAAAATATCATAGTTATTATCTATTTGTTAAGCATTCTGGTGTGTGAGCAGTATAAACTTCTCAGGTATTAGGTGATTGCTTCTCTATCTCTCTTTTATGACCCTTGGTTCTTACATTTTAATTAACAGGTTTGGAGGGAGAAAAATGTTATAAAGCCAGCACCTGGGATATTTCAACAGTTCACAGAGCAGGTGAAACATCTTTAAGAATGTTAAAAGAATATATCTTTTTCTTGTTTTTTGTCTTTTCATTGGATGCATATTTTATAATACAAACATACAAATTCTTCCTAGATGACCATGATTGTATCTGAAACTTCTGGCTAATTTTCAAGACCAGACAATTGTTCTTCTCTTTTATTCGGAGAGGGGGTATGTGCAGGTTTATTTTATTCCTTTTGTTAACATATCTGGAAAATTTCACTCCTATTTCTCAACTTACCTGATCAGGTCTGTGACAAATGTCCAAATGTTAAATATGAAAGAGATGGTTATTTCATCACTGTTAGGCATGCAAGAAGGGCAGGTAATCTTTCGGCAAAGTTTATATATAAAGACTTTAAGCAATGGGCAATTATGAATAGTACCATTACGTCCCTTTTTATATAAGCTCTTCTCTATAAGGTGTGAGGCATAGGTCTCAAGCCACAAAATAAGGTTTGGAATGTGTATACACAAGGAATAAACACTAGGATAGCAAGTGGGTTAGTTAGTTAGTTAACATAATTGGTTACAGTAACAGTTAGTTAGAAATTTGAGTTAAAGTAGTAGTTGTGAAGAATAGGAACAGTAGGACTAATTGTTAGCTAACTGAGTTAATCAGTTTTAAAGGGCCACTACCTTGAGTTTTTTATCTCCTTGTATCTACACATAACTGAATTAACAGAATTTTTCATCTGTGTCTTTCTTCATCACCTTCTTTCCAATTTTCGGTCTTCACAGCTAGTTTAGGTTCCTATCACAAGGTAAGTCGAGTCTTGTTCATCTAAATTCTGAAGACACTACTAAGACTCCATTGGATAATAAAATTGGAATTAAGATATAATTAATGAGTCTGATCTTAACTCTATTAGAGTTTGAATTGATTCAAAATCATTATCATACACCATTTTATGTTTGAATTGTACTCTGAATTTTATAAATTCCGTTCCACAATTTCACTTCAGTTTCAACCGATAAATCCTGCAAGAATTACAATGCGTGGGAGTTTGTACATTTATTTATTTATCAACATTAAAAATGAGGGGAAAAGACCATCAAAAACATTTTTGTAGCTTTCTGATGACTATTAGAGCAAGAACAGGTCAATGGTTCAATATAGGCTAGCACAAGAAAAAATGGATTTCACGGTTAAAAAATATGGGTGCACATGAAAAGATAAAATGTAACTGTTTTAAGTATTTAACACATCTGAGTACATGCATCAAATCTGATTAAATGATGCCATCATTCGTTCTATATATCAATTAGTGGAGCCCTTTGTTGCTACTTTTTAGTCCTATTCGTCAAGGAACTCCAGAGCTATAGTAGAAGTCTAAAAAAGTGTTCGAGCAGGGGTTGGTTATCCAGAAAAAAAAGGTTTTTCTGTGCTTGAAATAGAGAGATCTAGATAGACAGAGCTCATGGAAATAGAAATAGAGAAGTTAAGGGACATCACAAATTCTAAATTTTGAAGAGATAACATGATGAAGGCGGCCAATTTCCAATTTGAAAGGGTGTTCTAGATTAAGCTGAAAACACAAATTAAGGTGGTGTTTGAAGGAAATAATGAAAACACCAAAGTGTTGTTTTCATCATCTCCTTTATAAAATTTGGAAATATGAATCTAAATGAAGGCATGTCCGATTTTTGTTATTATTAATAAAAAAATATCAACCGAAAAAAAAAGCCAAACTAAACACCCCCTAAAATTGTATACACTTGCTTGGTGCAATAAAAATATGGTTAGGAGTGTATTTTGTTTCAATTTCATCACAAAAATTTATTTACTTTACCTAAGCATGAAGCAGAAAATTATTTTGCATCCTCTCCAATCAACGAGCACTCGAGGAGGAAAAATCAAAAGCTTTCACTCCATTTTTGCATCCTCTATTTTTCCATAATGGTGTGTTAATTGTTAGTGAAGGAAGCTTGCTAAAAACATCCCCCTTTCAAGTTTAAATTTGCATCAGTAGTGGTGTAGTTGAGTCACCAGCTTTTGTCCTTTTACAAGAAGTGCTATTTTTTGAGGATGGTGAGCCCATAATTGATGGAGAGTCTGGAGATCTAAGGGTCAGTAACTTAGTTTTTTCATGTTTTTTTAACAACTGTTTTGTATGCATGGTAACGTGCAGTTTGCTTACAATATATATGGTATTTTGAGCAGTTTCGTATCCGTACAGCACCCCATGGCCTCTTCAGAAGGGAAGGCAATGACTTGCACACCACTGTCACTATAACACTGGTAAACATTAGAATAATTCGCAACTTTGTATGGTTATCAAATATCAATTGCATGATCTGTACTTTGTTCCTAGATGTATTGGACAGGTTCAAGGCATGTAACAGAAGACTAGGTATTTTTTGTTCCGTAGGAAAGTAGACCAATAGCATACTTCTATTCGAGGAATTAAAACGTTTTGTGATTTTGCAAACCATTAATTCGTCTATTGTTGATGTCCTTAAAATTCTATGTGCATTTTAAAGTTTATTTTTTAAAAAATATATCTTCAGGTTCAAGCACTTGTCGGCTATGAGAAGACTGTTAAACACCTAGATGAGCATCTGGTGGACATAAGCACGAAGGTGAGCATGAAGTAACCTTGTTGCAGGTCACATTGTTATTGATGCAAAATTTAACTTTATGTGTAAGAAAAGGCACATATCAGAATCTGACACTTTTTTTTTATCATTAGGGAATCACAAATCCAAAGCAAGTGAGGAAGTTCAATGGAGAGGGCATGCCACTGCATATGAGCACCAAGAAAGGATATCTTTACGTCACGTTTAAGGTTCTCTTCCCAACCTCACTAACCGAGGAGCGGAAAACAAATATAATAGCAATTCTTGATTAGAATACAAAATACGTGTTATTTTTTGCTCAGTATGTCTTCAATGTAACATGATTAGGTGGCTATAGTAATAGTAAAGCTTGAGTTTTCTGCCTCCCTTTTGTTAGTTATTTTTTTCTTATACAACGTTGAAGCATGCCTTCTTGGCATGCTATTCTTTTTTGTCAAGATACGACGAAATATTACACAAGCTTAGAAGACCTTTCTTACACTGACTGAAATCATTACTCGAGCGAACTAGGTAGTACACCAGTACCCATTAGTTAGTGCTACACAGTTACTCGGTCATGGTTGATCACACACTTAAAAATGAGAGAAAATAGGGAGAGGCTTTGCTCTTTGCTAATGACATCAAACTCATTGTTGGTTGTCTCACTGAAATTGCTATTTGTTATGGTGGTAACTTGGAACAATAAAAAGTAGGTTTAATTTTATATGCTGAAATTGCCATTTTATCCAACTTTATTAGATAAAAATCAGTATTTTTTTTGCAGTTGTGTTTCGCACGAAAAAAGTCAGAAATGGTTTTTTTATTCTACGTTGATAGATAATTCCTTTGGTTGACACTGTACATCTACAAACAAGTCACTACTAACTCTTTAGGTTATTTAAAGCAAGCCCATTTGTATCAGTATCTTTACGTGAAATGAATTTTTTTTCAAAAAATAAAACATAAATCACTTTTCTATGCATTCTTTAAATAACTTGTTTGAAAAGTTCAAGAGCCGTTTGTTTAGGTTTTTAAACAATATGAATTAAAGGAATATAAAAAGTACTTTATCTTCTTTTTAGAGATTTTATAAAACCCAAAGCCACTTTTTTTATTACCAATGTAAACGTACTTTTATTTTCCAACTTAAATAATTACATTTTTTCAAAAACTACTTGAAACAATCGGAAATCTATTTTTTATATTTTTCATAAACTTATGCAAGCATACTAAATGTTCAAAAGTAATTATAGTCAAAATTTAAGTGATTTTTCATTAAAAAAATTAAAACAAGCAGCCTTAGAAGCTCTAAAAACTTAATTAGATTTGTACACATTCTGAAAATCATTTTTTAAAAGCTTAAACCAATGAACCCTTATCTTACTACTCCGTTCGTGTTGAATTAATTTATTTTGAAGAAATAATTACTTTTACTTACAGCTTCCTGAAAGCTTTTTTTAAAATAAAATATATATATATATATATATATATATATATATATATATATATATATATATATATATATATATATATATATATATATATATATATTTCTTAAATATAAACAAAAACATGCGTATAAGGCACAAATTGATTTTAAGATTATGTATATTTGAGTACGAAGATAAAACAAATTTTCAATTCGATCATGGACGTTTAGGGATTAAGTTCATATCTAGAGCATCCTCAAAAAGGCGAAACACATCATAACCAACAAAGAACAGGTTAGCTGAGTCATTAGTTCGTTTCAGTAACTTCATTATTCATCCTTCAACTGAGTCATTAGTGCATTTCAGTAACTTCATTATTCATCCTTCAACTGAGTCATCCACCTCAAAAACCTTCCTCAGTTTCTCTTCGTCTGATTCAAAAACCTTTCTTGCTTGTTTCAGCTCTTCATTCATAGAAAGTAGTTCTGTACAGCGGTTAAGTTTTGGCGAATCCTGCAGTATATAATGGATCTTAGACAAACAACAAAAGATTATCATGAAACGGAAAACAAATATGATTGTAGTGTAATTCTGCTGTTTATAATATAGAGCATATTAACTTATGACTAATGGTATGTTAGCTCATAATCTTCTCTATGAAGGCTGCAACATTCCAGGTTTTTTTTGTTGTGTGAACGGCGTCTAGGCTTGCGTGCCAATTTCAAATTTCTTAACTGCTGTCTCTCCGGAATAAGATCGTCAAGAAGGTTGTTGCATAATCAATCGTCAATACCAACCACCAAAGAAGTGAGTTCAATTTTTTCTTCATTTTAGAACAAAACAGTCTTCACTAGTTTCTTATAGTATCATGGTACATTTGCTCACCTAAATGAAAAATGATGGCGTAACTTTCATGCAGGAAGGTTTTCTGCCAATGCATGTTTAAGCCTTTGACGAACCAGAAAATTAACCTCTGCAAATGTCAGTAGGGTGCAACTTCGACAATCTATGGTACTGACATTTATATTTGCTGGAAATGCTTAATGATCCTTAAGACATTGTTAAATCAACCTAAAATTTGCCTCATATAGATCTAATGCTAATAATTAATGGTCTCATTGCTACAAAACCAAAGTGGGTTCAAGTCTAGACAGGAGTGGAATAAAAAACATTGGTATACATAATTATACATTATGCATTAGTGGTTCTCTGCAGACTCATTTGGTAAAATAATAGTACGTCAGTTCCTAGTCTCAAAATGAGGGTGTTAGGAGTATATAGTCATGAAAATGTCAGATTCCTTGGCTTGCCATGTTAATAGTGCTAATATCCATTGTTAGCATGAAGACAAAGGCAGATTGGAAACATCAATTTCTGGCTAGTATTAGTGTTAGATTACTAATTCCAATTGTGTTGTGAAGTTTTGATTCCGAATAAATTAGGAAACAAAAACTTATAAAAAGATGGGTCAATTAAATAGGGTGTTCTCAATATATAGAAGGGTGTTATAGAGGATTTTTCCTTTAGTTTCTGCTGGATTCCTGTTTAATTCATTTGTTCAGTTTTGCATTACCCTTCTAATAGATTTAAACAATTAACAAAAGGATTTAGGGAGACTAAGATAAAAATTTGCTAAAATATTTCAAGGTTCCCCAATAACTTTTAACCTTCATAATAATTATTTGCAATTTTTTAACAAAAGAGTACCTTGCGAATCAAATAGAGGAAATCCTCAACTGATAGCTTCCCCCTCTGAGATCCAATATCTTGGGCTTTATGTACCTTGGCAGACAAATTTAGCATAAGGACAACCAAGCTATAACTACTCCAGGAGTCCAGGCCACTCAGACAGAGTTGAACAACTAAAAAGTTAAAGAGTCTTACCAGTTCTGTGACATACTCCACAACAATGTCCTCCATAAGAGCCACACTTTCAGGAAGTGGCTAATCAAAGCAGCAAAAAAAAGAGTTCAAGTTAATAGACATTATTCTTTAAAATTTACATGAAAAGAATGTAGTTAAATGTTGCATAACCAAGACAATACAACACAAATTAAGTGTACATCGGAACACAAGCATGGGGGAGGGTTTCACACTCACATTAGGATCATCTCCAAAGCCATACATCATGTGCTGCACTACAGGAACCAAAAAAGAATATTATTAGGATTAGAAAAAACTAGACTAAAATGTTAAAAAATCAGAACAAAAACTCTTACATTCTTTTTGGAAAACTCCTCTTTTGCGCTTGGACGAAGTTTCTGATGGTTGTGAGGAAGCTGTTCTTGGTTTTGATGAGGTTCCAGCAGAGGAATTGCTCATTTTTATTGCCCAATGCTTCCAATGTTATCTTCAGTGAGTAACTGGAGTTAATGAATAGGAGAAACTGATGATATTCTTGTATCTTCCAATGCAGTGTGTAGGTTCTGTTCTGCACACAGAATGCCAGAGAATGAAAACTGGAAAGATGATATGTTTCAACTAAGGAGTAAGGAAAGAATCAGAGACACTGGTCTTAGCAACCGCACACCCCTCAAATGAACTTCCAACTTGTCCCAACCTACCCTTTGGTTTGGGACAAAAACCCACACCCAGCCTACCCCCACACAGTAGTTGTCATCTTCTACCCAAGCACCACAGTTGAAAAATAAACATAACCCACCAAAAATTATGCCAACTGTTTCTTTTATTCCAGTATGGTCAATTTTCTTCCAACTAGTAAAGGGGAAGATTCTTAATTTTTGTCGTAGCTCAAACAAACTTATACATAGTATTATGAGCTCAAACAATTCATTTCGAACGTAAAAAAATCCACCCAATTTATTTGTATTATGAGTTCAAACATAATCTTATACCTCCGCAATTTGAATTGCTCACAAGTCACAAGAGAGAGATAAACTTCGTTCTTCAGTGGTATGGCATAATGAAACCCTAGACAGAAAACGAAATCGTAAAATCAAACTCGAAACACAAATTGATTGAAGAAAAAACGAAACCTAGATCGCAGAGACCAGTGACGAACCACCGTGAGAGAGGAAGCGTACTCTGAAGTCTGAACAGAGAGAGAAAACATACTCTGAACGGAAAGAGAGAGTGAGAACAAAAACGAAAACAACTAGGAATTGTGAGAATAAGAAAGAACAAAAACGAAAATAAAGAACACGAGAACAAGGAGCGAATGAAATATTACCTCGACGAGAATGAGGACACGTGATTTGCTAGTCACTTTAGAGCCAAAGGCGAAGCAATTTGTTGAGTCTCTGAGTGGCGAACCGCGCAAGATTGTAAAATGATATATTTTGCTTCTAACAATTATATATGATGTCAGGGCCTAGTAAACATAAGTAAAGACATTCTACTAAAGCTAACATGATTTATTATTTGTTGACAAAATCTATGTTTCCGGTAAACAAAAAAAATCTACTTTTGAAAATTATTTCTCATATGATTTATTAATATTCATATTTTTTAAATATAGTTTGATGTGTGTTTAATAACTAAAGAAAATAAATTAAATTAAAGAAAATATAAAATAAATAACTATAAGATAGAAGAGAACACAACACAATTGAAATATCTCTAATAAGTTCACAAATTCTATTTTGTTTTGGCAAATCTCTTTATATGTGTTGTTGTTTAAAAAGAGAAGGACTCAATGATTATTTTTTCACCTAAACCAAAAGTAAAAATTTTGGTAAATAGGAATCTCATAAAAACTTCTTTCAAGGAATTGGCAAAACTAGGTCATTTTTCAAGAATAGCCGAGGGACCATACTATTACTTGGACTTGGAACCTACATGCCGATGCTTATGATTTTGATAGCCATACTAATGATTTAGAGGAGATTTTCTAAAAGAAAAAAATTTAGTGTCCATTTCAACTAAGTATCTGTCATCTTTCAGCTGAGTGGCATGTTACTTACTTTTTTTTTTAATAACAACTATTTTTATCAATTAAAAATGACTAAATTTTATATAATTTAAATAAAAAAATAGTTTAAAATCACTTTTCACTTAAAATATTTAAATATAAGTCTCATTTCATATGATTATTTTTACCAACAATCAATTATATGCATTGCTTTTAGGCTAAAATAACATTTTGGTCTTTTATGTTTTAGTTTTTTCTATTTTGGTCATTTAAGTTTCAAAAATATTTTTTGGTCTTTTATGTTTTCGAATTCTTTCATTTTAATCCTTTTAAACATAAATGATAAATATGTTAACAAAGAGTATGATGTATTAAATGATAAATATGTTAACAAAGAGTATGATGTATTCCTTAATGTTAATTGAAATGACATTGTTTTAAATGTTTACATTTAGCTCTTTTATTTATTTTAAATAGTTCCATTTTGGTACTTTAAATTTTAAAAATTATTTAATTTTGATCCTAATAATTACATATGATGTTAGGGTCTAGTTAATACAATTGAAGATATTCTACTAAAATGAACACGCAAATTTTTTATCTTTAACACCTTGACATGTACAATAACTTCAAGAAACACTTTTCTGGTTTGAAGTTGAAGCAAATATTGTGGAGGATTGCCAAAGCCAATTATTTTGCTCAAGAAGAAAGTGTCTTATGATAAAAGTGAATATTGAATTTACTACAACACAACATTAGTTAATTAGGTTTGCTTTAGTCTTTGACGTGTAATATATTTATTGTTTTAAATTTTTTAAAACATAAATAATTGACCTATTTATGTGCAAGTGTGTATACCACTAGTGTGTTTATTTCTAACATGATTTTCATCTCTAGGTAAGTAAGTCAATCAATGAAGTTAAAAAATTTGAAAGCAATAAATATATTACAACATCCAACACTTTTATCTAGAAATAATTTTGATAGAATGCCATCAATTATAAACACAAGATCTTGACATCATATGATTCTTAGGATAAAAAATGTACCATTTTGCAAATTTGATGAATCAAAATGAAACCATTTTTTTTTCAAAACCAAGATGAAACCATTTAAACAACTTAAAGTGCCATAATAGAACCTTTTAAAAAAAATTAAGAACCAAAATTCAACCATTGGGGAGAGGATTCGATGACTTTGTGGCACCAAAGTCATCCTTACTTTCCTATTTTTAGCTCGCGGGATTAATTTTATGATCTAAATTTTGTTACTTATTTTAAAGATGTATTTTCGGTCTCTAACTAATTCAGATGAACCTTTCCCCCTCCTTTAAGATCATATGATCGGCATCCAATTTAGATTGAGTATCGATTATAACATTGATTCAAGAGCACACTACAAGATCCTAGATATTCATTTGGATGTAACCATCCACTATCTAAAAATATCAAGACAAGGACTAGATTAGATAAATTTGGAACTACCCCAAGAATATTGAGATCGTTCGCATGCGATGTACACGCTTATATAATCTTTAATGCTTGACCTAAATATATAAAATATACTTTACACTTGAATATTATTGAATTATGTCTCAGTTCTCTTTTCTTAGGTACGATCTTACTACAATTGCTAATAATGACATCATTTAAGATATACATAAAAAAGAGATGCTAAAATGAAAATGGACTTATAGATAAATATTTAAAATATGCGTTTTGAACAAGGAAAGGGTTAATATGACCGGTATGGCGTTTAGCAGCAACCGATATTACCCGTGACGCAGGGGGCGATCCTCCAGAATAGAAACGATAGGAAGCAAAACTATTAATGCTCTTACCGACACGTCACCGGAAGTACGCGTGCACTTCATCTACGCCTATGAGGTGGCACTTTCATCTTAAAGTTTGGAAACTGTCAGAGATTCACACGCTTTTTCCTACGAAAGTGCAATTGCAACACACTCTCTCTCGCAATTCCCAAACCAAACACGGAAAATCCCCCCTCCTCTTCCCAACGACGCCGTCGCCTCGAGAGAACACTATTTTGTCTATTTAACACTAAAAAACGCCGTCGTTTTGTCCTTAAAACCCGATCCGGTAGACACGTACTCCCATAGCTAATTGTGAGAATTTCGGTCACCTGTTTTATTTTTTTATTTTGCCTTTTTCGGTTGCCCTCTCTTTAAATGCTCCCTCCTATTTTTTTTGTTCTCTCTCTCGTTTTTTGAAGACGAACATTAAACAACCGTGAAGAAGCAGTTAAAGCAAACTGCGAAACGCTGAACATTTGAAGCAAATTAAAAAAAATAAAAGAGAAGAAATCATCGTTGTTGTGGACATTGTGTTTGTTTTCTAAGAAGAATGGAAACTGTGTGTTTAAAATCTGGGATGGTTCCCACGATCTCTATTAGTGGGTCGCTGGATGCACGTGCCAATCCTTCTCAGGTGAGCACGGTGGGGCGCGCCGCCGGGGATAAACCGCCGCAGAGGTCGGTGTTTTCGAGGTTTTCCTTTTGGTACCCTTTGGAATCTCTCTGGCCTCGGGGGAACAACAGCAGGTACAAAGGGCTGGCCCTCGACGACGCCGTTTTGGCGGACAACAACGCCGAAGCGAAGGCCGTTAGAGATGACGGCCAGGGTGACGGAACGGAAAGGCAGACCGGAAACTGGGTTTTGAAGATTCTGCATGTGAAGTCCGTGTGGGAAGGGAAACAGCGCAATGAAGAGGATGGTACGGTTCATGATCAAACTCAAACCAATTTCGACGAGGAGGAGGTGTGTGAATGTGATGCTTGCGGGGTTGATGAAGATGACGGCTACTGTGAAGAAGAAGAGGCTGAATTCGATAGAGGCTCGTTTTCGAGAATGCTTCGGAGGGTATCGTTAGGCGAAGCTAGATTGTACGCTCAGATGTCACACTTGGGGAACTTGGCTTACGATATACCTAGAATCAAGGTATGAGACTTGAGATCTTTCTGCTTTTAATTTTGGTAACTCGTAGGGTTAGGTCGGTTTCATGCTTCTTTCTATTTGTGATTTTTTTTATTGTTTTGAGTCTGATTCGTAGATTTTGAGAAGATTCATCTTGTACTTAACTGATCTGGATCTAGCACACATTGATTGCTTGAAGATCCTGTGTGTTATGATTTGTCTAATTTTTCAAAAACCTATAGAAGGTTTAAGTTTAAACTTCACGAAGCAGTAATCTGAAAATGGAAGCGCTTTGTTATGACACATGTTTCATTTAGCGGAGTGTAATTTATAACAGCTATTGGAATACCCATGGTTTAATATGATCTGATTTATGTTTTACGTATATTTCTGCAAGGAGAGTATGTTGGAGGGGTTCTGTTTGTTTACCATTTACATGAGTCATGAGATCAATTGCATTTTATAACTAGTCATATTTTTGTAAAGCTCTGTTACTGGTTTTTTATTTTTATTAAAATGACATGTTCAGAAATTGATTGATAAATCTAGGAATTTGATTTTCTACTAAATGCATATAAACACTAATTTATAATTTGGATTTGATAATTTAGCCAGGGAAACTCTTGAAACATCATGGTCTGCGCTTTGTAATTTCATCGATAGAGAAGAAGGAATTGGCAGTGGCAGCAACAGCTGAAAAGGATCCCCAGAAAGTTGGATCTTCAATAGAGAAGAAGGAATTTGCAGCAATTGCTGAAAAGGATCCCCAGAAAGTTGGATCTTCAACAGAGAAGAAGGAATTTGCAGCAATTGCTGAAAAGGATCCCCAGAAAGTTGAAACTGATGAGAAGGTAGAAGAAAAAGAAGAAACAAAGGATCCAAAGAATGCTGGATACAAGATAAGTGCAACTGCTGCTTATAATATTGCTGCCTCTGCTGCCACTTATCTGCATTCTCAGACTAGTAGCATATTTCCATTCAAATCCTCAAATGCTGTGACTGGTGAAGGTTCACTTGAAGGAAGCAATGAAAGCCTTGACACTGTTAACATGCTAAACACAGAGGTGGCATCTTTGATGGCAACTACTGATTCAGTGACAGCAGTGGTTGCAGCAAAGGAGGAAGTAAAGCAGGCTGTTGCAGATGATCTGAACTCTGCACATTCAACACCCTGTGAATGGTTTGTCTGTGATGATGACCAGAGTGCTACAAGGTTTTTCGTTATTCAGGTGGGGAAACTTAATTGAGTACATACTCTTGCTTTTTGCACTATAATTGTACTTGTTGGTTGCAGCTTGCAAGTTTGCTGTAATTTGCGAAAATTTGTGAGCTTAAATATGATAAAATCATTATCATGGTGGTTCTCAACATTTATTTGCGTTGTTTAGCTGATGGTATTTTAGAGTGTCTGTATTTCACTGCTAATTTTTTATGTATATTTTCTGGAGTGCTCTTTCTCACTATATTGTTTTAATAAATATATGCAGGGTTCTGAGACGTTGGCTTCATGGCAAGCAAACCTACTCTTTGAGCCAATTAAATTTGAGGTAATTGTCTATATTGCATACTAAAGTAGTAGTTCTTCACATGTCATTCTTTTTAAAGGGGAATTTCATTCTTTTTATGGTTATAAATAAATACTTTTTGAATCTTTCTTAATGTGTATCTAATTATCTATCCTGAAACTGACATAGTGATGTACTCATTTTCCCCCAGGGTTTAGATGTACTTGTGCACAGAGGTATATATGAGGCTGCTAAAGGGATATATCAACAGATGTTGCCAGAAGTACGTGCTCACCTAAAATCTCGAGGTTCTCGTGCAACTTTTCGTTTCACAGGCCATTCTCTTGGTGGAAGCTTGGCATTACTTGTGAATCTCATGCTATTGATAAGGAATGAAGTGCCGGTCTCCTCTCTACTTCCTGTGATAACATTTGGTTCCCCATCCATCATGTGTGGAGGTGATAGTCTGCTAAAAAAATTAGGTTTGCCTAGGAGCCATGTTCAAGCAATCACAATGCACAGAGACATAGTACCACGAGCATTTTCTTGCAATTACCCTAATCATGTTGCAGAACTATTGAAGGCTGTCAATGGGAACTTCCGTAGTCATCCTTGTCTCAATAAACAGGTAAAGTTCTGGTTTTCAAAAAGTTTTGAAGTAGATGAAGAAATTTCTTTCATATAAATCTCTGAAGTAGTTTTATTTGTGAATTTTTACTGCAGAAGCTACTATATGCACCAATGGGTAATCTGCTGATTCTGCAGCCAGATGAGAAATTTTCACCAAGCCATCATCTCCTACCATCTGGCAGTGGTCTATATCTTTTGTGTTGTCCATTATCAGAATCCGATGACACAGAGAAGCGGCTCCGAGCTGCTCAGATGGTCTTCTTAAACTCACCTCATCCACTTGAGATATTAAGTGACCGATCTGCTTATGGATCTGGAGGAAGTATACAACGAGATCATGACATGAACTCTTACTTAAAGTCTTTGAGAACTGTGATTCGCAAAGAACTTAACCAGATCCGTAAAGCTAAGAGGGAGCAACGGCGTAAGGTGTGGTGGCCTCTTCTGTTATCTCGTGGAGCTGATACCAGCATTGTTGCTGGGAGGTCCATGATATCAATCAATGTGGGTCAACGCCAGTCACCCTTCTCCAGCGTGATACAAACAGGGAGAGAGTCCCTGAAAAGGTTCAGTAGGATTGTTACATCCCAACATATGCATTTGTTTGTGTTGCTTTTGTTCCCTGCTCGGTTGTTGCTCTTGGGAACATATAGCGTAATTAACCTCAAATGAATTTATAAGATGATTCATTATTAAGCATGGGGGACACAATTGTATAGGGCGAGGGCACATGCTTTGTAGGACATTACACATTTAGACGATTCTTTATTCATTGATTTCAAAATTGAAATATTGCGTTCTTACGAGTCCTTGCTTGCAGAGGAATATTACTCTAAAATAGTAATTAATATTTAAAAATTTAATTGTATTTTAATTCAAGTTATATGCTTATATTGGTCCCATGTTGAGTGTTTGGTTGGACTAACAAAAAATGGGTTAGACTTATTATGTAAATATTTCTCCAATTCTCAAGGTTGCTTGCGCTTTGTAAGTAAGATATTAAATTCGTCATTTGTGGACCACAGTTAGCTGAATCTCATCGATAAACGTTTTGATCAAGCAATATATATTATTACTCATGTGTTACGTGCGAAATCTCAAATGGGGCTGTTAGTTGTAACTTGAAAAAGTGGAAGATCAAATAGTTGCTTTGCAAGATAGGTAGACAAGGAAAGACAGTGCCAATTCATGAAAACGAGCTAGATTCTGTTGTTTCCACTCGATGTCTCATTTTATGCACATGCTGATTCACATGCCAAACCAAAAATAGCCGACAAACTTTGGAACCAG
Source organism: Glycine max (assembly GCF_000004515.6). Classification (NCBI taxonomy): domain Eukaryota; kingdom Viridiplantae; phylum Streptophyta; class Magnoliopsida; order Fabales; family Fabaceae; genus Glycine; species Glycine max. The sequence goes on along the minus strand of NC_038246.2, from coordinate 1,282,922 downwards.
ATTCTTTCGTCTACTCAACAAGTTCTAGTCTGCATTATACGGCTGGTGTTTTCACTCCCAAACAAAAAAAGGAAAAGTCGGCACCACCCAGTCCAATTGGGCTTCATTGCCTATCCATCCAACAAAGCAAAATTGAGTCTGTATTATAGGTCTTGGACCTCAAATTTTCCAATTTTCGCGCTTTTGGCGGCATTACACGACCTACACGTCGATTTGGATATGGTTAAACAAACCGATTTTGCACTCATCATTTTCTTTTGGTACCAACTACCAAGCGGTGAGCAAAAAAATACATGGAATTGGCTTAGAAAATTAAAATCTAACTCTCGGAAAGGTCAAGAGCAATTAGCAGATCAAACTCCTTTAAAAGTTCACCTCAATAATAATAAGTCGCTGGTCAAGAGCATAGTGGATGGATAAGTAGATATTATCTCGGCGATATGCAACATTTTTCGTGTTCCCGTTGATTGATGCGGATGGTGGGTCACTACACACTCGTTATTAGTTGTAAAGATCCGAAAATATCGATGTCTGCTGGATATTATTGTTCGTAGCGTCAAGCAAGCAGTAGTTGTAAAGATTCAAAGTATTGATGATTTCATTGGTTTGGAGTTCAAAGCTACCTATGGAAATAATTAGTCTTCACATAATCGCATCCATACATGCAAAGTAAAGATTAATATTGATTCTTAATGGGACTATCATTTATTTATTATTGTCATTTTTTTTATTTGTAGGTATTAAAATTCATACATAAAGGCACATTGTTCAATAGGTAGATTTTTCTTGTTATTTTATTGTCAATTTAAAATAGAAATGAGATAAAGAAGAATTAATAGAACTTTTTTTTTTTTATGAATGATAGATGCATAAGAGAAATAAAATCGAAAATTTGGATAAGTAGTAGGGTGAATGAAAAGAAAGAAAGAAATTGTATAAAGAACATTTTATAGTAACTAAAAAAATTAAAATACACTGACAATATGATTTTTCTTATACTCTCCTCTAAATCACTCACATTAATAAACCTGTTAAAAATTGTTTTACAATAATTTTTTATTAATCGCACATCATGTAAAAGTTAAACTATTAAAAAAATTAAATTAAAACAAAAACTATTATTTTTTAAATAAAATGAAAAATCAATGAAACAAATATTTAGGGGGATGGTGTTTTTCATATGAAGCCCACAAAAAAACCTCTTTCCCATGCATAATTAGTTTTGGAAGAAAATATTAGATGAGAAAGTTATAAGATAAAACTACTGTTTGGCGCATGATTCTGAATCTTACACTAACTTTGATTCTTATATATATAAAAAAATATAAACATAAATTATATTTTAAAAAATAACTAAGTCTAACTTAACTGGTTGAATAGAGTGTGTGTGAAGATTATAAATCTCGTGGTGTTCATATAAAAAATGTTTAAAAAAATAAAATGAGCGTCTATTTTTGATTTTTTTGTAAATAGACATGGTCAATACGTATTCTTTTGGATCCAACCCAGATGTGTATGGGCCATATGAGCCCATGCCATTTAGGCAGAGTGAGGAGCAAGCAAATTAAGTGCCCTTCCTTTGGGTAACTCGCACTCTCGCAGTATCCCCTGACTCACCCAAACAAAAAAACAAACGCACGCTTCTCATTCTCTCTCTACTCGTTCAGAAGATGTTTCTCACAAGGTGAACTCCTCCCTCACTCTTTTGTTGCAAATTTGCATTTCCATTTAATTGAGGAACGAATTAGGGTTTTTCTGTTTGTTTAATTGCGCGAGTGAAACCTAACAGGACTGAGTATGACCGAGGAGTCAACACCTTTTCTCCCGAAGGCCGTTTGTTTCAGGTTGAGTATGCAATCGAAGCCATCAAGGTTTGTCTCTTTCGTCCATCATTGTTTCATCCATCTGTCAGAATTTTCTTGGAGCTGTTGCATTTCTAAGTTCCCTTTTTGTTTGGGTCTTTGTGTTTGTAAATGGGTTGCAGCTGGGATCAACTGCGATTGGGTTGAAGACCAAAGAAGGAGTTGTCCTTGCAGTTGAAAAGCGCATCACATCGCCGCTCCTGGTCCGTTTTTTAACTTTTTAATTATGTTACTGATTTACTGTAAAAAAAAGTTATGTTACCGATCTTTTTATAATCTCACTCTGACATTTCTACACGTGAATGTGCTACTAATTATTAACTATTAACTATAATCATCAGTATGATGGAATCAAGTAAGACACTTGAGCAAAATATTGATTGCAAACACTTGACACGGATGAGCTTCCCATAAATTGATTTTTGGGGTCAAGCTGTTGGATTTTGGACACACTTTTGAATTTTGATCGTCGTTGTTCATTTTAGATACAATGTGTTCTATGCATATATTCATGAAAAATAATGCTGTTTACCGTGATGTTATTTTATACATGTATTCTTCATTTTTGTTTTTGGGTGAAAAGAGATCCTTTTTTTGTTTTTCTTTTTTTTGGGGGGTGGGGTGGGGGTTGTAAAGGCTTAGATAATTTATTGTTAGGTTCTCTTCTCTGCATACAATAATCATTACTTATATTATATCCGCTTGCATGAAACTTCCATTTCAGGAGCCTAGTAGTGTTGAGAAAATTATGGAAATTGATGAGCACATCGGTTGTGCAATGAGTGGGTTGATTGCAGATGCTCGAACACTTGTTGAGCATGCACGGGTGGAAACTCAGGTATTGTTAACCTTATAGCATATATTAAGGTAGTTGATTAGCTAATGATTGACATATTTTGGTTTATTGTTCACAGAATCACAGGTTCTCCTATGGTGAGCCTATGACTGTTGAGTCCACCACCCAAGCTCTTTGTGATCTAGCCTTGCGTTTTGGTGAAGGTGATGAAGAGTCCATGGTAAAGAACTTCTCAGCTTTGATATTCGCGTCTATTTTTGTTTGCTTGCTTATGAGGCTTCTATTTGGGAAAAATAATTTATGAACATTTCTTGCAAAGTTGCTTCTTATTTATGCATCTGCTAGATATACTGGTGCCTTACATATTGCATTTGACAAATGTTGATTGGAGATGTAAACAAGAGTTATTTACCTGAAAATTTTGGAATGCACAGATATCATCTTATTGCATCAATCATTGAATCAATGTGCAACATTTATAGTTTATAATTAAGCGTCTAATTCCTCATTTAAGATGCTTTTCAGACAGACTGGTTCAGTAGCTGTGCCAATAAAGTGATAAACCTTTGCTTTTGTACAAGATACTAAATGGCAGTGTTTTTGTCACAGTAGATCATCATGTATATATTGTAACATGCACCATTTCTCTTCTCTTTGGCAGTCCCGACCATTTGGAGTATCTCTCCTCATTGCTGGTCATGATGAGAATGGACCTAGCTTGTAAGTACTTGTTCCATCTATTAAGCAATGGCTACTTGTGGGTAGTATGATGGAGTTGTTCTTTTGGCTTGTTTTCTGTGTTTAGCCAGTCATTACATTAAAAGATTGTTTGTCTGAAGCTATGATATTAGTGATCGTTTTAAATTGATGTCATTATTCCGAGTATATTATGATTTTTTTTTTCTGGGGATTAGTGGAATTACAAAAAAAGAATCCTGGACAAAAAGTATTTCAAGAACAATTACAATTTTATGCTGATTGACCTTGACAATGATCAAAGAGGGGTTAGTGAGTAACCACTTATCGACTTGATTAACTACTTGGGTATATTTAATGGTTTCTAAACTGGGCATATTTTTGCTAAACATTCCTTTTCTCTAATTTCTCTCTTTTTCCCCCTTCTTGAGGATACATCCTCTTCTGTTGTCACTTAAAGCCTTTCTTTCTATTCTGAGCCCTTTGTTTATGCTTAAAAAAAGTAATTTTAAGATTGTGAATAATGTGAGTTTTTGTGGAGATTGTTTTAGAAGCTATATTGTAGTTTTGCAAAATAATATAAAATCTGATCTTTTTCAGATTCTATTCTTTCAAAAAAGATTATGGCTTTACACAAACATGTTAACATATTTCAACAATTTTTTTTTAAAAAAACTTAAAGAATGTACTGTATATTTCATCTTCCTTTGTCAAAAGAAGTAGGATCTGTGTCATTTTTCGCAGTTATTTCATAGTCATGTTATCATGTAGCACTGTCTCACCTTATCACTCTTTATGGTTTAAAGAGAATGCTATTTTAGGTTCAACAGTGTACCTTTACCTTCTCCTAGCGTTGATTTGTGATATAAATTAATTGTGTGGTTCAGCTGTCTACCTTGCAAGTTCGACTCTCAAAGTATGCATTGGTGTTTTAGCTTCTGAATGGAAATCAGTTCATGGTTGCAACTTGCAAAATTTACTATCTTAACCAGGAAACAGTTGAGGGGTAGAGTGTAGGACATTTACCTAAAAAGGTTTAAGGCTCAATTGTAAACACTTTCCATTTTCATGTATGTCACAGACACACTAATGCAGATCATGGGTATTCTGTTTTTGTTGGTGCCTAGGATTTATTGATTCAGTCACTGTAGTTTTATATTGCTGCTGGTCTTGTTCCCATCCTTTTTCATTTTGGATTTCTGACGTTTACTCACTACTGAATTGAAATGTTCTGATTATTAGATACTACACTGATCCATCTGGCACATTTTGGCAATGCAATGGCAAAGCTATTGGTTCAGGGTCAGAAGGTGCAGACAGTTCTCTACAAGAACAATTCAGCAAGGTATCAACAATTTAATATTGATTGTTTCAAAACCTTCTGTTTATAACTGTAAATTTATTGTTGACTGGGTTTGGAAAATGAGAAAAGAGTGAAAACGTAAAGAAATGAAGAGACCTCATACTCATCACTCGTGGCAGGGCAGGTAGACTAAATTGAAAACAATGCTATACAGTAATCACCCACCTTTATAAATAATGTATCAAAGAGGTAATACTATTCAAATAATATATTCATTTTATCTGGAATCACAAATTAAACTTCACCTTCCAAGTTTACCTTTTAATTTTTATTTTACTTATTGAGAAGATAAAACAAACCATGCCAATGGTCTGCAAAATTGTTTCTTTAATTTAATCCTATTTTCATATCCCTGTCTTACCGTGTAAGTATACTTAACTGTTCATTTGATACTGTTCCGTTTTTTTCTTCCTGTTTAAATTTCTATGAAGCATAATTACTTTTGTGCAACTTTATGCTCACCATCGTCTTGGAAAATGTTAAACTAGTCAAATTTCTTGTGATCGTCAAATTAATGCAATGCCATTATCATCAATCTTCCTCAATTGTTTTGTCTATGCACTGCCAATGTTGCTCTGAAGGATTATCTCTCATGCTAGACGCTTCTTTTAGCTCCTTGAGAGTGTTTAATGAGTGATTATTTTTCTAAAATTATGCCGAACCATAACATGCTGTAAGATGACTTTAAAACAATGCAATTCGGTGTTAATTTAATATGTTGTGCAGGACCTAACCCTTCAAGAAGCCGAGACTATTGCTTTATCCATTTTGAAGCAAGTTATGGAAGAAAAGGTACGGATAAAATCATATGCATGTTCTGTGAATTGATTGACGCCCCACCCCTCCCTAAAATAGAATGGAAAATAAAAAATAATCGTTTCTTTTGTATTTTTCATCTTAGGTCACTCCCAACAACGTTGACATTGCCAAGGTGGCTCCAACGTATCATCTTTATACACCGTCTGAGGTGGAAGCTGTGATAAGTCGTCTATGATTATCTCTATTCAGCATTGTTTCCTATCCTTCCTGCCGTACGTCTAATTATTTAGTATCATGGGGAACTTCTTGTGGATGATGCTACACTTGTTGCAAAGTTGTATACTGTACGAGATTCTGGTGTTATATTTGCATTTAGTCTAGTTGAAATTGAGGACTAAAAAGGCTTCAATGGTTGGGAAAATTTAGAACTATTACCCGATTGGGGGAGGCAATGAAGGGAAAAAAGATTTACACAACGATCTCTATGCATTATGTATATTTTATTGGAAGAATGAAGATTTATTTTTACCGTTTTCTAAACTTTGAAGTCTAAGAAAATTGCTCACCTCTATCAAATATATAATAAAGATAGTTTGCTATTGGATTTTTTTTTTTAAAAAAAACTTTGTAATAATGGTTTTTATTATAAATTTTTAGAATCTGATTATAATCAAATTTTAAATTATTTTAATTAATTTTTTTACTGATAGAACTTCAACTAATGGACACCAAGGAAGTGTGGTTTAATTGGTTGAAAATCTCCTACACTTGTCTTCTATAAATAAATAAAAAATAATGAACTTATAAATTTTTAAGTTAATTTTTATTGTCTATGCTTTCTCCTTCCTTTCCTTTATTATTTTGCTCTAGATTAAATATGGAGGTCAACTAATGAGCACCAATGTTGTTAATAGATCAATTTTTATTCCATGTTCGTTTTATTTTTCTGTTATTTTATTTTTCATTAACTTGGATGGATATTATTCTCATGGTGACATGCATTATACTCCTGTATTATTTTTAAGTATAATGTAATTTATTTACATTTCATGTTACATTAATACGTATATAGTTATTTTGGAATTTGTTTAATTTGTGCATATGATTTAAAAAAATCTTTCCAGAAGTTTGTAGTTATTTTTTAATAACTGGACGTGGTTTAATACGTTTGGAATGTGTCTAATCACATTGTAAATTGGAAACGGGGATGCAAAGGGATGATTTGTCGTGGCATCGTTTGCACAAGAAGGAAGAGATATGTTAGCCACATGAAATCAAGTCAAGACTCAAGCGTAAAAAACCCTATGAATCGGTACATTTTGAATATGAAGAAAATAACTGATTTTAAAGGGTTCTCCATCCCTTATTTGAGTATGTTTCAGAACTGGTTTGCGCGGAAAACAGAAGCCTACGAATTATATCCAGAAATAATGAGCAATTTTTAATATTTTTTTAAGTACATCTCTTGAATCCGCAATCCGGCTTCTTTTGAGCATTATGGTTTTCTGAAACAGATCTTATGCAATATTGGAGATGGCTCACTATCACGGACCTACAAGGCATCACAACCACGCCGTCTGAAACAGATCTTATGTTAAGCCATCTTTTGTTGTTTGGTAAATGGTGGTTAACCTAGCATTATTATATCGTATGTGTTTGCACCGTGCAAATATACAAGTGCACAACACCTTCTATATAATGAACATGGCTTAACAACTCAAGCCTTTTGTTTCCTTCCAAGTTTTGAGAAAATATTAAAACATGGCTAGTGTTGTCACTCGATGGCCAACAATCATTCTAATTTCACGGATTTGAACTAGGAGTGACAATTCAATCCATTCAAAGATTTATCTTCCAATTTTTACTATATATCCAAACAATTCATTCAATTATAAAGACACAAATTAATGAATTAATTAGATTGGATTATCGTTTCGTTTTAGATAGATAGTGATCCATACAACATATTTTGGTAATCCACTAAATCAAGTAGTTCAAAGTTCATTGAATGAACATAAGTATTTAAGAGATGGAACTTGAACTATATAGTATTCAAGTACAAGAATAAAAACAAATTTTGAACTTTATTTCATAAAAATACTTTTTCAAAAAAATAAAATATGATATACTTTACATAGATAGGTTAAAAAATATTAATGGATGATTATAAATTTATACTTTACTTATTATTAAATAAGTAATGGATGGGTTAAATTTGCTAATACATTTTTAAGGGATTTAGATGTTTTATTTTCAATCTATACATTTTAATTAAAAATTTATCCAGTCCATCCAATCCATTCCACACCCCAAATTTTAACTGAGAGTATCCAAAATGTAAACCGTCTCAAAGAGACTACTTATTTTATTCATGTGAGGTAGGATGATTACATTATGTTTCCATGGCAACCCATAAGATTTTCTTGACCAATCAATATGCTGTAATACTTAGATAGTACATTTCATAAATTGCACAGACATTCTAGACTCTTTTTACTTGGCAATAAAGCAAGAAAGTGGAAGATAGAGAGAACACTGAGATCCTCACTTATACATCTCTTCACAAGAAACTCACTTGTCTTTCATAGAATTGGAAGCAGAAACTGAATCAGAGATCAATTTTACCTGCCAAGTACCAAGAGTGTATTGCTAGACTGCCAAACGACATTATATTGGCAAGGGAAGATAATCCATGAATCATACCAAACTTCTTATTCATGGCTGCAAGCTTTGGGTTTGACTTTGCAACTTCTACATTTTTTGACCACCCAACTTCTTCCCCTATATTATTTTCTCTCTCCACTTTATGCCTCTGCTTCATCATCTGCATCAGAACAACAAAATGATCAATTATAAACTACCAGATAGTAGTATAGTAACCGTTGGCAGCTTAACAGCATAAATTGACATGACTCAGATATTTGTTAGAAGATACGATCAAGACCATTGCTTCAATGCTAACATAAATGTGACAGATGAAATGAAGAAAGGTTAAAATAAAAAAGTAAAAAAAAGGAAGAAGAAAACCAAGGAAGAAAAGAAGTTAGAACAGTAATGTGAACGTGGAGGGAATGAGGGAGCAGATATAAGAGATTACAAACTTCTACAAATCAAGAAGTTTATTGATAATTAAATAAGAAATGTTACTTTTAATTATGGAGACGATACTCATTACTCGGTATATGAATATACATAAGCAATATTCAGGCGTAAGTATGAATGTCCAAAATCCCATACAGCAATGAGTGGAAAGACCAGAAGAGCTGGTAATCAGTGTGCAAACCAGCAGCCAACTTATCAAATTTAAGATGAACACAAGTTATAGATTTGGATGATTTGGTTGGTCTTTATTTAAGCCTATGAAAGATAATAGGACAAATGCTTAGCTTAATTTTGTGAAACATTTCCCCTCTCATATTTGGTTCAATAACAGAATGTTAACACTATTGACAGGATCCAGAAATGAAATCAAGCTTCTTTAACCACTCAAGGTTTTAGACTTTTACTGAACAGCTAAACTTGGTGAGGGTGAGCCCTGGTGCAGCGGTAAAGTTGTGCCTTGGTGACTTGTTGGTCATGGGTTTGAATCCGGAAACAGCCTCTTTGCATATGCAAGGGTAAGGCTGCGTACAATATCCCTCCCCCATACCTTCGCATAGCGAAGAGCCTCTGGGCAATGGGGTACGAAGTTTTTTTTACTGAACAGCTAAACTGTTTCAACTTTCAAGGGCCTGAAATTTTGACAAAATTCATTTTGACATAGGCAAATTAATTTTGCTAAGCATGCATATGAAAACAGACACACACACCAACACTTTGGTCGTCACTATAAACAGTTTATGCCTTTATGGCAATCAATCTGCCATTTTAAGTTTCCAGTTCCAACACATAATAAAATTATAAAACGTTTAACTAATCCAACTCATCAGAAAAGTCATTCGACCCCTGTAATTCCTATTCTATCAAGCTACTTTAGTCATTGTTAGTTTTTTTTTAATCGACAAATGTTAATTGTTAGTTTGTTAGTTTTAGGTCAGCAAGATAGATCGAACCTGATCTTTCCCCCTTCCCTTCTTTCCTGACCATCCAACCAACCTTAAGGCTTTGTGTTTGTTTACTTGCAAGAACAATGCATATACATAAATAAACGCTAATAGAATATTTCTTTACCTCAATGGTCATGGGTGTAAAGACAAACAAGTTGGTAAGATTGAACGCAAAGGAAGAGAGCAAAAACCCAAGTTGGTATCTCTCAGTGGTGGAGGAAGTTTTCCACGGGTGAAGGTAGCCAAAGGAAGCCACCGATACGGCGCAGCAGACACCCACCATCGAGAAATACGCCGGAAACATCTTGCTTTGCAGGTTCCCAAACTGATGCCGCGGCAGATTTCTAAACCACAACATTCAACAAAATCACAATTGTTAGAAAATCCCACATGGATTAGTCATATGATCAAAATAGTGTATATAAGTGACAGCCCTTGTCACTTGAGCCAGCCTTTGGAGTTAAATTAGACTCATCCAAAATTCTAAGAATAATAAATACATAAAATTAGGGATGATAAAAATAAAAATGCGTACTTAAACATGATGATGCCGCCGATGAATGTTACCCACAGAGCGGCGCCGAAGGCGGTGGAGAAGCAGAGGAGGTGAGCGAGTTTGAGGTAGGTGGAAAGTGTGGTTGATTTTGACCCCAGTGTCTCCGGTGAGAATATCACTCCGATGGCTAAGAAAGCCACGGCAGTTATGAACCGACTAAGCCAACCCATAGAAGAAGATTAGATCACACAGTGAGTAAATAGGAAAGGTGATGTTCTGCTTCAGGAGATATAAAGCAAACGAAGATACCTTTCTTTCCAACCGGCGCTCATTGAATGACTAAACCGGTTTAGTTGACTTGCTTTCCTTCTGGAATATTCGGCCCGGCCCAATTATGTATGGGCCAGATGAGCCCATTTATATTTCATGATTTCATCGTCCCGCCTCCAAAATCAAAAAACGAAGAAACAAATAAAAATTCCCTCGCTTTCTTTTTCTTTTTCTATTTAGCCTCTTCCCGCTTCTTCTGGTTACCATATCAAGTCTTCCTCCACAAGCTTCTTTACCATTTCGCTGCCGGTGAATAGTAAAACCGTTCTCTTCAAATGATGGAAGCCACTTACCCATCGCCAATGTTTCGCGGTGTTCGTTTCGTTCTCCGTGGCTTCAATCCCGTCGCCCAAAACCAGGTTTGTCTTCTCTCTCTCTTTTAGTATTTCCTAATAATAGGGTTTCTCTTCTTAATTTATTCGATGAATTGCTGCTTGTGATTGTGTAGATCCGGTTCAAGCTTGCCAATGGCGGTGGAGTCGACGTAGGACAGTACGGCGGGAGTTGCACGCATGTCATTGTCGATAACGTTGCTTATGTGAGTTTGATTCGATTTGCTCTTTCTTTAACGTTATTCGTTGGTCTTGATTTTGAAGGCAGAGAGAACTATGTGTTGTGTGTAGGACGATCCTGTGTGTGTTGCTGCCAGAAATGATCGGAAGACGGTTGTCACTGCATTGTGGGTTGAACACAGTGCTGATATTGGAATGCCTGTTGATGCTACTTCGGTTAGTTTGTTCTTACTTCTTCCATTCCGTTAATTGGACTGCCTTTTTTTCTTATGAAATATTTCTGGTCTTTTTGGAACAACTTCTTTGGACTTATTTTATAGTATAAGCACTTGTGCAAGTTTGTGATGGGGGAGACATTTTGAGAGTAGGTAATGGTGTATTCATAAACAGTTTTTTAGCTCATTTTTTGATAAACTTTCAAGAGTAACTTATGAAAATAATTTAACTCAATTTCTAGAAAAAACTTATACATAATTCATAAGTACTTATATATGATAGACATTTGCTTAATAAGCTCTTAATTGAGCTTCTTATCCAAACATTTATTCTCACTTTGTACCATGTGGCAAATTCACATAGGGGGATAGACTTGGTTAGTTCCACATTAAAAAAATTAGAGAGAAATTATTGAAGTCGCTTGCAGTTGAACAGATTTATGGATATAACCACGAGACCAATTTGTTAATTGGTTTTGTTTACATTCTGTGTCCAGAAATTTCTTGAACTTCTTCGAGTCCTTTTGAGAACCAGTGGTTGGCTTTACTGTTGTGCTTCTTTGTAGGATGAATTTATAGTAAATTGTGTTTTCCATTTAGCAGGTTATGTACAGACCTCTTAAAGACTTAGATGGAATACCAGGTGCGAAAGATTTGATAATGTGCTTGACTGGTTATCTACGCCAGGATCGGGATGACATTATGGTGAGCATCTGTTATACTTTTGTGTTGATTTTTTCCAGGAGTTTGTGCGCATTGTTATGTAACGTTATTTGACTTCACCTTGTTTTACCTCTTCAGACAATGGTTGGCCTAATGGGTGCACAGTTTTCTAAGCCTTTGGTGGCAAACAAGGTTACTCATCTCATATGCTACAAATTTGAAGGTTTGTTCCGTTTTCTAAAATTTTGGCATCACATTCAACTGCATGTGTATGCTATTTTGTTCCTCTTAATTGCTTTCTATTACAGATTATTTATGTTTATGATGTATTTCATTTTGTTTGTTCATGGTGTTTTAAAATTTTACTTTCAATATAGGAGAGAAGTATGAGCTTGCCAAGAAATTGGGCACAATAAAGTTAGTTAATCATCGTTGGTTGGAAGATTGGTACGTATGTCATTTTCATGTTAACTTTACATGGATGTGATGTGAATGAATCTCTTCTATTTGAGCCTTTCCATTTGACTTGTTAGAATTATATAAATTTTTCAATTAAAGTTCTGTTTATTTCTTCAGCTTGAAGGAATGGGTGCTTCTTCCCGAAGACAAATATAACAAGAGGTTAGGGCGCTGTACCGTATAAAAGTGCAATACAATTTGGAATACACTTTTATCCACATCCTAGCATGCTGTGCAAATGTGGCATTCCACGTATTATGCCATAGAGGCTGAATGGGGGCAGAATTGTTCTTTATATGCTTCCATGTTTATCACACACTCTTCTATATTTGGAGATTTCTACAATTTGTTTAATGTTATTGGATGACATTGATAAGTATTGTGGCTAATTATCTTATGGGTCAAGAAATGATAGCATAATTGTATTTGGGTGGAATATAGGATGTCATTTGCTATTCTGAACATCTAAATGTCAGTATGCATAATGCACCTTGAGCTCATCCGTTCTTGCATGCTTTGGGATTTCAATGTGATTTGCACCCATGCACTTGCAATGTTCTCTATCGTATCACAAATTAGGGGGGGGGGGGGGGGTTAAACTGACTGAGGCATGTGGATGAATTACTGTAATAGGCATACAATATGAAAGTTGAGAAACTTAGATTATGTTCTTGTTTGAAATGCAAATTACTGTAATAGCCTGTAATAGCCATTTCAGATTATAGTTGAAGAAGTTTGATAAAATTGCTTTTTTTCCCCTAAGTTGACCTAAACATTACTTGTTTATCTCCCCTAGCCTTTGAAAGCTCTTATCTTTTCAATTAATTACTCAACCTTTGTTCCTTTTCAATAGTGGTTTTGAACTAGAGATGATGGAGGAAGAGGCTAAGGATTCTGAGCAAGAGGCTGAAGATTCTAAGCTGGGACAATCAGGGGGAAGAAAAAGAAAACAAAGCCCCCTTAGTTCGAAAATTGGTATCGCTGCTACTCCTGGATTGTCCAAATCAGCAACAGAGGCATCAAACGCCTTACCAGATTCTACTGGTCCACAGGTCTTGCCAAATGTCAATAATGGTGAAAACTCTTTAACCGTTCCAGGAAATAAGAGCAGACCTGATCAAGGCTCGAGCTTTCATAATGTTGATGACTCAAAGGTAAGCTATCAGGCTGCTGATATTTCTAGACATTCTACATCATGCCAGTTACCTAACAAATATGTAAAGACCAGTGAGTCTAAGAATGCTGATTCTCCAAAGGCACCTGGCTGCCAGGATCTTGGCAATATGGGAAATACAAATTCATCTGATCAGCAGCCTGATCTGAATGGCGACATCTCAGAGTCTAAGAAGGTGGCAAGTGATTTGAGAGAAACTTCTGCAAGTGCTGCTGGAGTTGCACATTCAAATGAAAAGCTTAGAACTGCAAGTTATTCTAGGAAGAACCAAAAAGGATTTACTCTTCCAAGGATCTTAGATGAAAGCTCAGGTAGAGAAGGCAACAACTGTGATAACAGTAAGGTTCAAAAGGCCAGTGAGGGTGTCAAATCTACCAGTGTTGAAGTTTCTGGGAAAGGAAATGATTTTGTTAAAGATGAGCCAATTAGTTTATTGCCTCAAAAGAGGATAAACAAAGCTTCTTTTACTAAATTAAAATCAAGAAAGAAGACTTCAGTCCCATCAGCTAATGGTAAATCTCAAGGATTAAAAGTGACATCTCAGGTTGATGAGCCACCTGAAGCTGATGACTACTTTTCTATAGGTAAAGATGGTATAAATAACTCAAACACTTGCTTAGTTTCGAAACCTTCAGGCTCTACCTCCAACTCACTGGCATTTGATGAGCTTCTTTCAAGAAATGCAAGCCCAGAATCTGTTCAGTGTGATAATGTCTGTCAGAATTCATCAAAAATGGCTGTTCAGAGCTTAAGTGAGTCTAAAATTAATGGCAAACCTGATATCACAGGTTCTGGAATGCAACAAGTTGGTGGTAATGAAGTAGAGCAACATACTGTCACTAAAAATCTTGATTGTTCATCTCTGGGAAACAAAAAATCATGTAATGTGGAATCTGCTGGTTGTACTAAATTGGATTTAGGCACCGAAGAAAGTAATAAACTGGTTAGCAAATCACCCCGAAAGAAGTCGGTTGCCAAGAGAAGTTTGGGTTCTAAACCTAAAGTAGGTGCCACTGCTAAACAGAAAAAATCACTTTCCCTGACTAAAACTACCCTGCAAGGTGAAGGTGAAACTTTTTCCAGTGGAAGCAAAGAGGTTGCAACTGGTGATGCGAGGATGCATCAGGGATGCCCCCAAATCTTTGATGTTAATAAAACAACAGAGCAAGAAACAGTTAGTAAAAATGCTGGTGACAGAACTGAGTTTTTGGACGATGAAACTGAGGCTCCAGATGACAAATGTGAATATGAGTTAGGAATGGCCCTTGACGAAGACTTGGTTCATCTTTCAAAAAAGCCAGATACAGCAAAAGAAGAGAAGTCAGAAGCAACTTACCCTGCAACAAAATGTGAAGAGGCAATGCCTCCTAAGAATGGCACAAATAAAACTGAAAAACAGAAAACATCTTCACTGGCAGTAAAGCATCAAGCTAGAAAACTTCCTGCTGGTAAAGTCAAGGCCACAGTTAGTAAATATGCAGAAGATGATGGTGACAGAACTGAGCTTGTGGGGGATGAAACCGAGGCTCCAGATGGCAAATGTGAACCCGAGTTACGAATGGCACTCGATGAAGAATCTCATCTTTCAAAAAAATCAGATACAGCAACAGAAGAGAAGTCGGAAGTAATTTGCCCTGAAACAAAATGTGAAGAGCCAATGCCTCCTAAGAAAGGCACAAAAAAAACTGAAAAACAGAAGCCATCTTCACTGGTAGTAAAGAATCAAGCAAGAAAACGTCCTGCTGGTAAAACCAAGGCCAAAGTTGCCAAGGAATTACCAAAATCTATGGCAGTATATGGGGAGAAGATTCCTAATGAGACCGAGCATGAGCCAGAGATAGAAACCATGGAAGAAATGCCCCTTCCTGATGATAAAAGTGACCAGCCAGCCATTCAAAGAAATAAGTCAGAGAATTTTGCTGAAGAGAAGGAGAATAGGCCAATTGATGGAGAGCAGGGCAAAAGCAATGGCAGTTCAACTATTAAATCTAGTGTAAGGACAGCAAAGATCAAGTCTAAGAAATCGGGGCTCAATCCATCTATAACAGAATCTAACACGAGAGTGAAAACTGAAGCCGCATGTTTTATATTAAGTGGGCATCGTCTACAGAGAAAAGAGTTTCAACAAGTAATCAAGCGATTAAAAGGAAGGGTTTGCCGGGATTCTCACCAGTGGTCATATCAGGCGACACACTTCATAGCTCCAGACCCCATACGCAGGACTGAGAAATTTTTTGCTGCTGCTGCATCAGGAAGGTATGTACAAACTAAAATAAAGCTCGTATAGCAAGACCCCTGCTAATAATTACAGCAGTGTAGTTTGTTATCTTTGATTATGTATATAAATTGTCTTAACCTCTGGTGGAATGCACAGGTGGATTCTAAAAACTGATTTCCTAACTGCCAGTAGCCAGGCAGGAAAATTGTTGGCAGAGGAGCCTTATGAGTGGCACCAGAATGGTTTCAGTGAGGATGGCACAATTAATATGGAGGCTCCAAGAAAGTGGCGGCTGTTGAAAGAAAGAACAGGTCATGGAGCCTTCTATGGAATGCGTATTGTTGTATACGGCGATTGCATTGCCCCACCTTTGGTATGTTTTGCTTTGAATTTATTTCGTTTAATATTCTTTTACTACTAGCCAATGCTATCATGATCTTCATTTGAATTGTCATAGGCTTTAGGACTGGTCTTTTATATTTTGATGCAGTTAGTTGTCCAAACATAAGGGTGTATAGTCATTAACTATTATCACATGTACGATACTTGCATCTTATGCAATAATAACACAATTATTCTAAGTGTATATATATATATATATATATATATATATATATATATATATATATATGAAACGATATGTGTAGTATACATCTCTAAACATGTATAAGAATTCTTAAGTTTTTTTCGAATTTCTGATCTGACTCAATTGTTTTACAGGATACTCTGAAACGTGTCATTAAAGCTGGAGATGGAACAATATTAGCAACTTCTCCTCCTTATACTCGCTTCCTTAGTACAGGAATCGACTATGCTGTAGTTAGCCCTGGCATGCCACGTGTTGACATGTGGGTGCAAGAGTTCTTAAAACATGAGATACCTTGTGTTGTAGCGGACTACTTGGTTGAGTATGTTTGCAAGCCCGGGTTCTCCCTTGAGAGACATGTATTATATGGCACTCATGCTTGGGCAGAGAGATCATTTGATAAACTTAAAAGCAAGGCAGAAGAGATTGTTGAAGAACTCGTTGCTCCTGAGGATTCTGGTGATGATCATGATCATGATATAATTTGCAAAGTATGTGGATCCCGCGATAGAGGAGATGTAATGCTGATTTGTGGTGATGAAAGTGGTTCCGTCGGATGTGGAATCGGTACTCATATCGATTGCTGCGATCCTCCTCTAACACATGTACCTGAGGAAGATTGGTTTTGCCCAAAATGCAGTAGCAACCGAAACTGCTCAAACAATCCCAGTAAAAGGAAAAAGACTGTTTTATCTTCATCAGTGTATGTGAGGTGATATTCCTTCCCCCTTTTGAGTCAGTCATCGTTTCAATTAGATAACACCTGAATTGTGCCAACAATTTATCCCTGGTCCCTAGAGTAAAGTTGTCATAATAGTTATGTACAATCCTTGGTAATTAACAAAATAATGCTGATTTCAAACATGTTTTGGTCACGTTATGTATGGACTCAGCGGTGAAATGGCAAAAGGTTTCTAAACTGGGAGATATAAGGTTTGTTCACACTAAGTTGGACGGACGATAATGTTAAAAAAAAAAACAGAAGCAATATTATGAGTGGACGGACGATAATCTTAAAATAAAAAAAGAAGCAATATTATGAGTGGTATTGAGTTGAATAGATATAAGTTGTTTAGGTGATTCACAACTTTATTTAATTCTATATGTAATTTTATTGAATTTGTCACGTATTTAATTGATCTTGCTTATCTAAAAAAATTGACCTTGTTGGTTTGGGAATTATCAAATTTCATTAATTTCCTCGATCTTCAGTTTACAAGCCTCCAATTGTATGCAGAACGAGATGGATAACAAAACGAGTAGTAACAGTGATATATTTTTACCAGAAAAAAGAAAAACAGACAAAGAAGCAAGAGTCGGGTTCTAGTCTAATATTTTTTTATTCTTCAGGTTTTACTAATTATTAAATGGATTGGAAAATGTATTGGGCTTTGTTTAACTTTTCAACCTAAAACGAGTACGTGAAGCCCATACACCTTTTAATGGGAAGTACATAAGCAATCAAGCAACCAAATCTATCCCCAATAGAAAGCGTACTACACTGAGTAATTCCAAAAAGCTTTGTTTGCTTACTTTCCCATCCCTCTGACTCAGAGTAATTACTAATTTCATGTTCATGGTACAACATTTCTCATGTTTCTTGCCCATAACAACCTTTCTTTGTTGAGGCAAATCTGATGTGTCTAGTGGATACCTAACATGGTCTTTTTTTTTTTATTGCATGTGTTATGGTCTCTCTGCCTTTAAAGGGAATAATAACGTCTTAAATGAAATTGAAATGCATGTGTCGTGGTCCATTTGTCCTTAATGATGGAACAGTCGAACAAACACATAGATTAATAGGCACTATAAAGCAATACACTAAGGTACCCTCATATTCACTATTCAGAGATCCTAGCTTCTAAATGGAATCTGACTTCAAGCATTGGTTATTTTTCACACTGTCCTCGAGCTTGAAAAGGATTCAAAGCCATTAGTGTTACCATTCAAATCAGATATAAGTTAGCAAATAAATTGATAGGTTTGTTTGCGTATAGTGACATAAAAACCATTGAGCATGTGTTGTAAAGGAATATTGTTCCCTGCAAACTCAAATCTCAATAAAACTCAACACTTTTTTTTTCTTCCTAACTGGCAATGAAACAGTCCCGGCTACTCGGGAAAAAGACACATTCCTCTTTTTACCTTTTCTTTTAACTTTTGTGTCTCTTTCAATTATATTGTTGGATAAAATGATTAAATCAAATAATAACATTCTTCTTTGTGTAAAAAAAAACATTTCTCTTTTTCACCTTTTTTATTAATCTAATTTCAATTATTTTTTCATCATATTACTTACTTTATTTCATAATTTTTTTTATATCTTTTGGGAAAACACGTCATTAAAACATAAGTATTAATCAAAATAGGTAATGTGAAAATAATTTATCAGAAATTTCTTCCAGCGCATTATGCCAATGCCACCCAATTTTGACAAAAGCTCTAGAAAAGACACTATATATTATCCATGATTATCTGGACGGAGAAGAAGACACATGCATGATAGCAGCACATGGTGCCTCGGGCATGATTATATATACCTGGCTACCACTTCCCCTCTTTCAATGTTCCCTTCATTCAAACATCACGTGTTATTTTCTCTCTATATAACACCTCTTATGTCTGTGCCTTACTCTTGATAAAACAGGGAGGCCAAGCCTTTCCTTTTAAAATAACTTACATGGATTATTTTTTTTTTAATATATAATTGTGAAAAAAAATTCTTTTAACCACTTTTTATATATATATATAAGGTGGTTAAATGAATTTTTGTTCAGGTAGTAAAATGAATGATACATATATAAGTTTAATTAAAATTTTCATAAATACAGATAGTTTTTAAATTATTATTTAATAATTTTTTTTTCAATCAAGCATTTGAAAAAAAATTATTTTTTATTTTACTAATTTTGTTGTTAGTTTTTTCTTTCTTTTTTTCGTTAAGTGATAATCAATTTCATTGACACATATTTTTTATTATTTAAAAAATTATGTTCTCCTTCTTCCCCTTCTTCTCGATCGCGCCGCCGCCGTCCTCCGTCGCGGGACGCACCCTTCTCGACCTCGACTCTGTCCCACCGAGCTTGCCAAGTGGTTCAACTGCACAAATGATGGCATAATCTTCGCACGCGACGGCACATTCTTTGCTCGCACCAGAACCCAAATCTGCAACAAGAACACTCTCGCGAAAACTGCTTGGGACTGAGCAAAGGGGAAGGGATTTTTTTATATATATACAAACAGAGGGGAAGGCTTTGTGGATTAAATTCAATTGATTGATTGGGAAAAACTCATCCTATGGATACTTATGTAGATCCCCCCAAAGTTTCTGACTGCAGAATACTAATAATTAAAGAAATGGTTCCCTCGTGAGATGCACCTTTTCCTTCGGCACAAGATATATTATATTGTTATACGCTTTCAATGCGAATATCAAAGTATATAATTCAAATAAAATAATACATTCAGCAGTTCAACAATACCAACTAAAGTTTAACGACTATATAATCCATGTTTTTGCAGAATTAATTAGTAGTATTTTGTTGTTTACATAAGAATGATGGAGATGTGCATACAGTTGGTTCTTTTTTATCATCAAACATATTTTATAACCCCTATACACTTGGTTCATAGTGTATTTGATTTAATGTTCCCTTTTAACGTTTCAGATTTGATCTTCAAAAGCTAATTGATAATTATAACTTCTTAGTCCAAATGCGATTCCTCTCCATTTTGAATGAATTTCCAAACATGCACTCAATCTGTTTGTGTTTGTGATTAACTTATTCTTTTGGAAATTGTCTTCCTCTCTAAGAGGCTGCAATTTTTGTTCAAATTCTTTCATACTTACTTGGTTCATATTTGGTTGTTTTTTACTGTATTGGAGTAATGTGTACAAGCTGACCCACGGTTTTCCATAAACAACTCACCTTCCAACCATGACACAGTTTTTGCTACGATTATTACTTAATGAATTGAATACTTTGAGAAAGAAGACATATATATATATATATATATATATATATATATATATATATATATATATATATATATATATAATACGCACTTGCATTTAACATCAAATTTGGCTACTCCAACTGTTAGCTGATTTTGAAAGCCTTGTTTTCTCTCGTCATCTGGTCAGATGTGGAATACAGTTTGACCTGGTCAGATGTCACATTTGTTGTTATTTGCTGAGTGAAGGGTCTTTCTTTGTCTCTTTGAATAATATTCTCTCACGTTTTAAGTACCTTTCTTCAAAAATATATCAGCGTATATATGTGAATAAATTCAAACTTTTATCTGCAGGCAACAGTTGGATCCTTCCTCCTAAGTGAGATCAGGGAATCAGTGTAATGATGCATCTCTTACACAGAAGAACAAATGCTCAAGCTTTTGCGTGAATCAGAAAGAAAGCACGCCTCAAACAAAAGACAATTAATTATTAGGCTTCGGAGGTTGAAATGTTGAAGCCTTTTCATTGATTCCCAACAACGACCCTCTTCAAATTGTCCATATATAAGCAGTACTGTATAAATTTTTACAAGCATTATTAGCTGTATAATACTTAAAATATACTACAAAAACTTAGGGTTTGTTCGATAGGCAGAAAATAAATTGAGATCAAAATTTTAAATTAAAATAAAAAATATAAAAACATAAATATTATTTCATTTTACTCTTTATTTTTATTATCTTTTCACACAAACGAACATATCCCTAGAAATCTTATTGATTCTTAAACATTTAAACAAAATTGATCGTACGGAATACAAGGGTAAAAGTTGAATTGACGTTCCCTATCTAATCCTTTGTTTTCTTGTATTGAGTGCAGATTAGACAGCTTGTGTGTGCAGAACTGATTAAGAAAAACTGACCACTTTTTCCCTTGTACACGACTTCATAATGCTCATCCAGTTGGCACCACCGCACCACTATCTATTTCCAGCAGCCGTGGAATTCAATTACTATATTCTGCTTCTAAAATTAAGGTTTTAGTTCTTATGGTCTTAATATTTTTTTTAAGAAAAACCTTTAAAAATATTATATAGTTTAAAACATTCTTTGTCTCTAGAGTTTCATATATTTTACTCTTTTAATTCTCACTATCAAATTTCAAATAATACAGTTTGAAAAAGCATGAACAAATTAAGAAAAAAAATGAAAAAATAAATTCAAAGGTTATTGAATGTTGTCAAGTTTCTACTAACATTGTTTTTATTCAATCGACATTAGTCAAAACATAAGAATGAGGATTAAAAGAGTAAAAATCACATCTATCAGAACTTAAATAGGATGTTTTAAACTATAATGACTAAAATTAAACAAGGATAATTTAACCTAAAATTAGCAAATCAATGAACTTTTTAAGAACTTGGTGGCATTGTATGTAATATCGGGATGAACATTCTGTATATGTTATCTTATAACCGTTGTACAATGTGGATGTCTTTTGAAACTTTTGGAAATTTTTCACAAAATTTTTTAGATTTGTTGTATATATAATCGATTTAGAAATTACTTTTGACATTAATTTATTCTTATAATTAATCTAGATTGTTAACATTCTTTTCAAATTTTAAAATTCCTGAAATATAAATTTTAACATATATAAAATCATTTTTCACTCTAGTTCTCAGAACACTCGTTTTAGAAAATTCATTATATATTTTTTATTATTTTAGTAGTTTGTTCATATTTTCGTTGCTTGAATGTTTTCAACACGGATATAGGAAAGGATAAAATTGTTATATAAATATTTTTATTGCGATATTCTTGAAAAGTGTGATTATTTACTTTAAAACAAACAATACCTTCAAAACTTACAACTCTAAAATAAATAATTCACTTTATGCAAAGAAAAGAATAAGAAATATCAATTATACTAATGAAAGCTTTACTAGTCAATTTTAGGTATACACACGTAATAAATTGTAAACATGTTAAAAATATAATAATAATTAATTTTTGTTCACTAACAGCTAAAATTACACATTTTGTGTGTATTTGATTTCACGTTCGAGAATTGATTTTAGATATAAAATTGATTTTAGATCAATTTTTATATATTTGATTTTATATTATAAGAGATTTCAAAATTGATCATGAATTTAAAATTGAAGTAATTTTGAGTAATTTTTGTGATAAATAAAAAAATTGTTAATTTTTTTTCTTAATTTGATTATATAATAAATATATTCAAATTAAATCACATCTATTTAAAATAAATTTTAACTAGAATTAATTATATCAATAATATTGATTCAAACACGCATTTTATGTTTATCATAATAATTAAAAATACTTTACTCAATTCAGTATTATAAGAATTATACCAACCGAAGCTAACCACATCTATGCCCAGTCAAATATTATTTTGCCGTCACATTAAACTCGCTAGAGCCAGTAAGCGTGAAGTGAATGAATTATATCAACCCAGAATCACCAAAGGCTACACACACTTGGAAGGAGCAAAGTTTATGGTGTACACAATTACAAATGCTAACTTTCTAAGAAAATCTATAGAATGTCAGAGAGGTCAGTTTCTTGGGTGACTAACCACAGGAAAATTGAATGCATTTGTACCAAACATAGGAAGCTACAGTAACTGCTGCAATGAAGCATGCTTTACCTCCGGTTTGATAGTAGAGAAAGAAATTTCTCCTCTCTTTTGACAAATAAATCTTTTTATATGCAACTCGTCATCTTTATACTTCTTTCCCATTTGTTTCATCACAACTAAATAACCTCAATTCAATCATTTCCTATATCTTCCTCTTCTTAATTTTCATATTAATTATTTCAGCTTTGCCAAATAGAGGATTAAAATATTTTCAAAGTGAGTTGTCAAGTTCTTAAACTAAAGAATAAATTCTTTTACAGATATCGTTATTATTTAATAAGCAACATTTTTAACAATGTTTTAAGAATGGTAAAACAATTATTGTAAAAAGCCTTTTAAGTTTTATTTTTTAATACAACCATTTTAATTTTTTAAAGAGATTTGTGTAAAATTTCATGTGATATTGTGTGACTCGTAAAAAATGAGTTAAACAACTCTATTATGATTATATCATTAAAAATGCTGATAAAAGTAGTAACTTGTCATTATGACTCCATTCACCTTCCCTAAATAGCATAAGAGAAGGATTGTGTTTTTCAGGGTTTTTTTTTTTTTGAAGGTATCATTTTACTAAATTCGTTAGACAAGAGATGTCCCTTTTAAAAAAATTAAGGAGAATTTAATGAAAACATAACTTCTTCTAAGTAGTCAATTAGCCATTGCAATAATGCAACAAATTTTAAAACTTAGCAAGATGTAAAATGATTTAGTTTTGCGGCAGAAGTAAACTTTGAAATTTAATTCTGTGTACATCTAAAGAAATGAGCATTAAAATGTAGAGCAAAATAGAAAAATAAAGGGTGACAAAATTGTCGAACTTATATCTGTACAAGAAGCGACGAAGCATAGATTCTTTGGGGGAGGAATCAGCAGCTCAACGCCTCGTACTTCACCGGAATGGAGCGGTTGAACCCCGATTGCGAAAGCAAGTTCCCAACCACCGCAATATCGCGGCAAAACACTCCCTGATAGACAGAGGGGTTCGCCGTCGAAGGCGAGGAAACGTTGCACTTCTTGTCTTCCAAATTCTCATTACTCATCAATACTTGAGCTTCTAGAACCTTCTTCCTCTGTTTCTCAGCGGCTTCCTCATCCATGATGGTTCCCATCACGTTTGTGTAACCCTTCTGGAGCAGCCTGTAGAGCAACAGCGCCGACATTTTCGCCCTTTCCTTAACCGAGTCGAGGTCGCGCTCGTCCGCCAGCTCGCACCGTTCGACGAAACACGTGGCCTTGTCGGGTTTGTGTTTCAGACACAGCAACAAATGAGCCCTCTGCAGCTCCGAACGCCCACAACCGCGCCGCAATCCGATGAGCGAGTAGTAGTCGACGTTCCCGGTGTCCCCGGAAGCGATCCTCTGTTTGAGTTCTTGTGTTTTTACGGTGAGGGCGCAGAGCTTTCCTGGGATTTCTCTGTAGCGCAGGTTGTTGTGGTGGCGCAACTGCTTCCAGGTGGGGCCCGCGAGCTTGCGGTCGCGGAGGATGGTGTTGTAGAGGAGCTTGAGGTGTTCGAGGTCGTGGAGGGAGTCTGGGAAGCAGCGAATGGATTCGAAGAGTGAGGCTCGGGTTTCGAGGGCTTGGATGCTGGTGGGGTCCAGGGCGAGGGTTCGGTTGCAGTCGGCGATTGAGTCGGCGATTCGCCCGGCGGAGCGGTTTGCGGAGGCTCTGTGCATGTAGCACTCTGCGAGGAAGCCCTGAGGGGCGCCGCGGCGGCCCTCGAGGATTTTGGAGAAGTGGCGGATGGCTTCAGAGTGGAGGCCGGCATCAATGGCGGCGAGGGCGGCGGCGCGGCGGCGGAGGAGGAGCTTAATGTGAGCGAGGAGTTGGGTGACGGCTTCGGACTCCGGGGGTGGGGTGGTGGGGGTGTCGCCGGAGAAGAGGGGGTTGGAGAGGGAGAAGCTGTCGTCGGACCAGCAAACGCTCTCTCGGCGGAAGGCGGCGGTGGCTAGACGTTTGCCGGTTTGGAGAAGGACCATGGCGTCTTCCATTAGGCCTAGGTGGCAACATGCTTTCCCCAGAACCAAGTATCTGTTGGAAATTATAATAGAAAATTAGAAATCCAGTCAATACAAAAATCCATACAAATACTACATTTGAAGCTATACACATGCATCTATCAATTACGTTTAAAGATTTTAATACAATCTCTTAATTATAATGAAAATCACAAATATTTATCTAGAATCTAACAATATATTTTCTAACCCATCCTTCAGAACACTTTTTCTATGACTACTAAAAATCATGGCTAAAATAGAAGAAAACACACAAACAAAGTATAAATCGTGTGTTAGAATACAAGTATAATACGTGTTTATATAAGTTATTTACATTAATTACACATAAATAAAAAAATATTTTATTTTCTCCAAATAAAAAAATAATGTACTTATTCTGATTTTCAAAATATTAAATCCCATTCGTTGCGTACAATTATTATTATTATTATTGATAGAATCAAAATATTAATTCAGATTTTCAATAACTCATTACATATTTAATAAATCCTATATATAATTTTTTACAATATTCAATGATTAGCGAGCACACTATTAAAGACTGTGTTAACAACACTCATCATTTTTTTAATTATTTAAAATAGTAAGCACCAATTTAAAATATAAAAAGTAATTTTCTAGTCAAAGTTTTTATTCATGTAAGTGTCTTTGCTGATAAGAAAAATATTGAATTACATAAATCATAATAACACAGTATTTTTTTAAGAATGCAATTATGATTTCATTAAAATAATAAGTCAATTTAAAATATAAATAAATAAGTGAAAATATAAATGACTTTCCTAGTTTTAAAATTTTTAAAATGATAAATATTTTAAAACAAATTAATAGACCAAGTTTTTGTATATTTTTCAAAAAAATTAAATCTTTTTATAACATCACTTGTTTTTAGTTTATAATTTTTCTTTTTATAATATAAATTATTGTGAAAAATATGGTAAAATGTCAAAGACATTTGGACCTAAAAAAAAGACACTGAAATCTGAGAAGTGAGAAGCCTTTGAGGCCAAAATTATATTTTCCGTGGCATTCCACGCTGTGCATTTTATGGAGCATTAAATTTAATTTGATTTTTGAAGGTTGGAGTTGGGAAACATTTCATTATGGCAGGCAGGAGCATTTACTCGGAACCCCATCCCCACATGACAACAAGTACTACTTGGGACTCCGATCTGATCCAAAACCAGTAAAATCCATTTTAATCTTAAAAAAAGTAGTAAATGAAAATTGACAGATTGTATATAATAATGGTAATTAATATTTTTATAGTGATGTTTTACCTCCAATACCCTTCGTTGTTGCAAGTTTTACACAGCCCTGCCATAACCTTCTTATTCAAGTCAGAGACAGAGAAGCACTTGAAACTCTGATCGGAATCGGAGGAAGGGAGAAGCTTGACACCTTCCCTCGAAAGCGAACTATCCGAAGAAACAGAAGAACCAGAGTCGTCGTTGTTCGCCATTCTCAGGCTCGGAATGTAGTCCTGAAGCATATCCGCCACGTCCTTGAACCTTCTCAGATATAGCAGACACCTCGCTCTCAGCTCCAGCGCTTCGTCCAGCCGCGGATAGATCGCCAGAGCCGCGTCGAGAAGGTTCAGCGCCGAACCGATCTCGCTCTGTTCCTGCGTCGCTATCAGACTCCGAGCGTCTCTCATGTATTTCTCTACGATCTACACAGAAAACGGCGCGTTTGGATCAATCAACAAAAAAACAAAAAAAGATGTCTTAAAAAGGTCCTGGAACGTTCTTTACCTTTCGGTTGGTGAGCCACCAGTGCTTCTTTTCTGTGGCATTGATACAGGGAGTGGTCACGGCCATTGATGATGGATTGGAGGAGGATGATGGTGTATGTTGTGGCAGAAGATTCAACTTTGGACCATATAAATATCATACACCTTCTCCTTTGGCCCCTTCTCTTTCTTTCTTCTCCCACCTATTAAGGTAGGAGTGTAATCTTTCTCTCTCTATCTCTATCACTGACCTTGTAATAAAAGGAAGAGGAATTATATATAGAGGGGAGAAGAGGGGGCAATGGACTAGTGACGAACAAACTAGGGATTCTAGATTCTATCAACGTTATTCACATATTACATCACATCCTTTACCTTACTTTTTCTTTTTTATTTCTTTGTTTTTATCATATTTTATTTTTATTTTTACTTTATTAAAAGTATAGCTTTAATACCATTTTTGTATTTTCTACTAGTATTAAATAAGCATGTCATTTCCAGTGTGAATTTCAAGGAGCGTAAATGATTAAATTATTTTTTTAATCTAAAAAAACATTAATTCCTTCAAACTAACAATTTTTAAAATAATTCATTCAAAATGCATGCAGTTTTCCAATCATATTAGTTTAAAATTTAAAATAATAATATGAATATATATTTAAGGATTAAAATCATAGTAAGTGATTAAATTTAAATTTTGAATAAAATAGTAAAAAAATTGATTTTCTTTTGTTTTAGAAATTAATATGAGAATATTATAGAGTTTCAAATATTAAAAGGATTATGTACTCAAATGTAAATACACAGAGCAAGTGGGAGAAAAAATACTATTAAAAGTGATTTAATTCAGTGGATGCGTCATATGCGTCAAAGATTATGACTTAAGATAAATATTTATATAACTTTGACTTTTTTATAAGCTTTTATCCTTTAACCGTCATAGCTCTTAATATGCCATAAATTTAAATTTTCTCTTACATTAACAACATTGCAACTTGTTTTTAGTTTATGATCGTAAATTTATGAGTTACATTTTTTTAATAGAATATAGAAAAAAGGTGATTTGATTCGGTGGATGCGTCAAAGATGATGACTGACACCCTAAAAAAAACGCCTTGAAATAAATATTAACATCTTTAATTTTTATGTAAATTTTTTTCCTTTAACGTCACTGTTGCCAACACATTATAGATTTAGATTTCTTCTCACATTAACAATATCGGTTTATGACCTTAAATTTATGAGTTACAATTTTTTCTTTTTTAATGAAATATACAAAAAATGAGACTTAACTCAATGGGCGGGTAAAAAATTATGACTTACACCTAAAAAAATGCCTTGAAAGAAATATTAATAATTTTGATTTTTGTGTAAACGGTCATCCATACAATAGTTGCCAACACACCATAGATTTATATTTTCTCACACATTAACATTATTACAACTTGTCGGTTTATGACTCTAAATTTATGAATTGTATTTTTTAATATAATGTAGGAAAATTTTGACTTGATTCATTGAACCGGTCAACGATCATAATTGACATTATGAAAAAAATATAACTTCCAACACAACATAGATTTATATTTTTTCACATTTATAATACTGTAACTTGTCATCTCATGACTCTAAATTTATGAGTTTTTTTTTATAGAATATAAGGAAAATGTGAGTTGATTAAGTGTACAGGTAAAAGATTATGACGGACACCCTAAAAAGAAAATATCTTAAAAGAAATATTAATATCTTTGACTTTTGTGTAAACTTTCATCCTTTAACATGATAGTTGACAACACACTACAATTTAAATTCTCTCTCACATCAATAATATTGTGACTTGCAGATTTATG
>NC_038246.2:951570-953772 GCF_000004515.6 Glycine max | reverse complement strand
CACTATCCGAGATCTATCGCGACACATTGAGACACAGAAATGATTATTTATCTAAAAAAAATACATTTCAAACATTAAAAAAAAAACACCTTCAGACACGTTTTCTTTAACCTGACACCATTAATCGAACTGCTATAAAAGTACTTATGTACGTTATTCGTCGGAAACCATTTCCCCGGTCAAGTCATGCGTCAACATATAAATAACTTTTTTTTGTGACGGGAATACATAAAGAACTTGATAGATGACAAATTGTAGATATTTGCGAATTGCATCATTGCAATATATACACAATTGAAGGTCCATGATTGGTACTAGAGAGCGAGTTTGAGGTCGAGAGCAAGATCCTGTTGTTCCTTCTTCTTACCTTTGTTGTCGTCTTTGATACTAGTGTCACATGATGCAACTGGATTTGCAAAAGTCAAAGGTGGCTTTCTGAAATGAATCTCGGTGGTGAAGTCCTGAAATTCAAAAGAAACTTGTGATTTATTGTCCTTGGTTGTTGCGGCGGTGGTCTTCATCTTCTTCCAGCTGTGGCGGCTCTCGTGTTTTTCTTTTTCCAACTCCCTTCGCCGCCGATCACGCGCGTCTCGGAAGCTCCTTAACAGCGCGTAAAACTTCTCCATCTTCATTTCATCTTCATCATCTTCACCCTCCCTCACCTCTCGCTTCTTAGTATTTTCCATAGCAACTAAAACGGAGAGAGAAAGAAGAAAGAATCTGATTCTAATTGATTAACAAGAGAAGAGAGAGAGGTTTATCATTTATGGTTGAGTTGGTACGGTGTGACTTTCTTGTTAGTGGGTGTTTTCAGGAAGAGAATGCCGTGTTCAACATTTCTATGACGTGTGCTTTTTATATAAGCGGACACCGATGCCTAATGCGTTGTTTCAATAATCAAATCTGGAATGGAATTGCTGATGACGTTACGCTTCTGACGTCATTGCTTTGCGCTTTCACCACATACGTAACGTAAGGCACGCCTTGTGATTGATTCCTCGTGACTTCGACCACTTCAATACTAGACCCTTGACTTTTTTATATTTTAACTACAGTATTCATTTGACATTTATTCTCACACTTCACAAAAATAAATCGTTTTAAAATATTATATAGGTGTTAAAAAAATAATTTATTTATTGAATTTCATAAAAAATATTAATAATTTTTTAATATATTATTTTATCTCTAATTAAATACTGTTTCTACTCATTACTTTCACTGCACAGAATTTTCATTGATAATGACAAATTCATATATAAAATTGATGGACTAACACCTTTTTATTTCATCTAACTCCATTGTATTGAATGTTCTTTGTGGAAAAGTAACTAATTTTTTAAATTAATCAATGATACAAATACATAAGTAAATACTACTGAGTTAAAAAAAAGTTGATGAGAATTAAAAGGACCGTTGTATTGATGCATCAAATTTAATTTAGGGTAATTTTGAAAAAAAAAAGATTGTAGTATTTATATTGTAAAATACTTATATTTTGAAACAAATTATTTTCTCTAAAATAACTTATATTTTGAAATAGAAGAAGGATTAAACATGTAGTAGATTACTTTGACGTCGATGAGTAAAAGAAAAAAAAATTGTGTTTAATTTTTATCATGTGCAAAATAAATACAAATTCTATACAGTTTGTTAGAATAATACAATCTTTATTGGTCAATCTTAGTTTAAATTATGCACCTAACCACACTATATTTACTTTATATAAAAGTTTATTATTACTGATTTATGGATACTATAGAGAATGAATTTGGTGTGGTTAGGTGCATGATTTAAGACTTAGATGGGTCAATAGAGTCTTTACTACTTCAAATAGTGCTCTCTTATCTACTCTATTGCAAAGGATCTACACTCAGGCAAAAATTCTTTTGGTCAACGACAGCCACATCCCACAAGTGAGATTAGTCTTTGACCTAGTAGGTTGAAGGACACTTGTGGTCTTTGAACCCAAGACCAAAATACCCTTAATTTAAAGAAGATAACCTATATTAACAAACAATTAGAAGAGAGAGAAATATTAATTACAACGATAATTTTGGAAAGAATTAGAAATTTAAGATAAACTTATTGTTATCAACTAAATTAATCACTTTTCTTAATCTTGATAAATTAGGTTATTGAGTCTTGTATATAAGAACATCATGATTAACACCCAACGGCGGAGCAGGTACCCCATAGTGT
>NC_038246.2:949398-951290 GCF_000004515.6 Glycine max | reverse complement strand
CATTTCGATAATTTTTTTCATTTTTTAGTTGCTTAATGGCACTAGTTAGTATTTACCATAAGAAGAAAAGCTAAAATACAATTTTAGTCTATATGTTTTGTTGATTTGTAATTTAAATTCTTCTATTATAAAATAGAGATATTTAAGATGTATTTGGTTTGGTTTGGTTGTTTTCTGTTTTCATTTTCACTGAAAACAAAAAATGGTGATGAAAATGTGTTTGGTTGGATTTCTGAAAACATTTTCAGTGAAAATAAAAATAATAAATTCTCATTTTCAGTGTTTTTAGTTTAGAACAGAAATCTGATTTTGGGTAAAATGAAATTGCGGTGGCAATGAATGTAATTTTAAACAAATATAAAAATACAAAAGATAAGAAATCAATATATCATAAATTTTCAGTATTTTTATTTCATTAAAACAGAAAACAAGAAGTCAAACCAAACATGTTTTCAGAATTACAATCTTTTGAAAATGAAAACAGTTTTCAAAAAATGAAAACAGAAAATGAAAATGCAAATCAAATACACCCTTAATTTTCTATTTTTCAATTTTTTTTTATTTTCATTTTATTTTTCTATAGTTTTTTTACATGTTAGTTAATTAAAATATTTCTTAGTAGTACTTAAAATAAATATATTAGGATTAAAATTCATTTAGATCAAAATAAAAGAAATAAAATATACCAAAATTTTGAGATTAAAATTGTAGCTTGAGCATAATAATGAGGCCAAACTTACATTTTAACCGAGAAGAAAAAAAAATAGATTGGATAGAAATAAAACAAGTGAATAGGAAGATGGATGAAAAATGAAATTAAAATTAAAAGTGTTTGATTAAAAATAAATAAGAATAAATAAATGAATGAAATAAGAAAAAATATACTAGATCTATCTTATTTTATTTTCATTCAATCAAACAACCAATATTGTTTTCGCTCAATTTATTACCATTTTCTCCATCTTGTTTCCATGCTACCAAACAGGACATACATTTTTAGAATTCACAGGACATAAATTTTTAGAATTCAATCCATTGAGTGTATAGATCAATTTGTGTAAAATTATTTCAATTTAATTAGAAATCTTAAGTTAATTTTTTGATGTGTATTTGTATTAAATACTCTGAAAAAAAATTGTTATATTTTCATACACACCCAAGATCAAAACTCCAAACTCATATTCATTTTGACTTAATGACTGTATAACATATTGAATTTATTTAATGATAAATTCAGCAAAAATAAACATATTGAATATATTAAATAATATGTATTTCAAATAAAAGTATACAGATTTTAATATTATTGCTAGTGTCAACTTTGAATTCTTCTAAATGTTGAAAGTATCACTTTGATATTTGCCAGATTTCCTTTGTTTGAATATTATTTGCAGACACTTTGTTTGCTTTATTTGGTTAATTAAAGAATATGAGAGGATAGAATTGAAAGTGTGAGTGTGTGACGAAGAGAGATTTTGTTTAAGTAAATGACACTGGGATGTTAAAGTCAGATTTTATTTAAAATGTGTTCCTTTTGTTTCAAAATAATTATCGTGCAAGAATAAAAAAATTTATTCAAAAAATAATTATTATTTTAATTTTTTTATATAGTATTGCTTACTCTTATTTATTTATACTTTTAATAACTATCATTGTGTTGCATCATTTATTTAACTGCTCCACCTGTCAAATAATAATAAGGTTAATCATATAAAATTGTTGCTCTCTCATTTATTTATTAATTATTAATTTTTATTGATGTTGGTAATTATGTAAAAAATATAGATGATAATTATAATGGAAAAAGAGGCGGAGATTATGCGATACTTTTATATAATAGTATTTGGCAGGTGGACACCCAAGTTAGTAAATTCTGAATTATCATCAGAAGA